>NW_004949097.1:1934274-1978483 GCF_000317375.1 Microtus ochrogaster
CTGTCGGCTGTCTTCTCATTGGCCCTCCATATGATGTCATCTGTCGGCTGTCTTCTCATTGGCCCTCCATATGATTTTTTTCTGATACTAGGACTAGAGGTGGAGCGTACTGCTTTCAGTAAGTGACACTGGAATGTGGCCCATGCTTGCATTTTGAGACACTAACTCTAGCTGGTATTTTATGTCATCACTCAAGACAGCTAAAGAGAAACTATTAACATGAGTAAATTAGAAACTGAGATACAGAGAAAGGATCTTGCAACATCTACATACATAGCCAGTGGTAGGACGGCAACAAGAGAGGGAAGAGCACCACTGTGGAGAAAAGCAGCAGTAGATGGGGTCCTGCTTTTCCTCTTGTTTATGGGAAGCAGAAGATACCTTTGTAACTAGACCAGGGTTACTGCTGGCAACCGGGGTGACACTTGTACCTCTGGCTATCTAATTCCTACAGATACATTTTATATTAGCCAACATGAAAGCCAGATGACTTTTCTGATTTCTCCAAGGATTTGATTATACATCAAACCAATAATCAATTTGTAGGAAATACAGAGGACAGACAACATGATGGTCATTAATATGAGGATGCAAGCATCAAAATTAAGCTAAGGGAACCCCACATAGGACAAAATGCAGCAATTGCAATGCACGTACCTTCCAAGAGAAAAAACAGTCAAGAGGTGAGTCCATAGAGTCAATATAATCTTCAGAAAGAGCTGTGGAATTTGAGGATTGTATGTGATTTATGGTGTTTTGTTTAAAAAAAATTAGAAAGTGACATTAAATTTATACAGTGAAATATCTGAGCAGTAGATATGTGCTGTAGAGGAACTGTTGTGGCATTTTTGTGTTATAATGGCACTGTGAATACTAAAAATTCTTCCTCTTTAGGGGTACCTCATTGAAATGCAGGTAAAATACTCAGATTGTGGAACTTGTTTTAAGATGATGGAGAAGAACCAAAGTAGGGGTATGATTGTTTTTAATGGACTCTATTACATTTTTATTTATTTGTTTTGTGTGTGTGTATGTGTGTGTGTGCGTGCACAAACATGCCCTGATTTATGACAGTGTTTGTGAAGAGATCAGATTATAATTTGCAGGAGTCCCTTTTCTCCTTCTGCCATGTAGGTCCCCAGAATGAACTCAGGTCTTCAGACTTAACAGTAACTATTTTTACCAGCTGAGTCACCTCATAGGCCTTGGAGTAGAGGTATGATTAAAAACTCAATAAACATTATCATAACTCAATGATCATAGGAGCTGTATGTTACCTTCAGGTTCATTGTGCCATTTTTGTCTACTTTTGGATATATCTGTTTTCATATTGCAAAGAAAACAAAATGTGGTTGACAGTGATGAAATAAAGAACCTTTAGGAAGCTAAAAAGATTGGTTTTGTACCATGATTATTTAAACTCATCTAACTCATAACCTAGAGATCTTAGCATCAGTGGGCAGATTCATGGTGCAGGGGAACACTGACAGCCAGAAACCCCGCAGGGAAAGGCTTTTCTTCCCCCAAGAAAGATATTTAATAAGACTTTCTAAACCACTGTAAAGAAAACACAAAGTCCAAGAAAAAACACTGATACTGAATTTTTTTACCCTGATAATTTGTGGTAGGTTTCTTTATTTTTTGAATATAAAGTGACAGAAATAATTTGCCATTAGAAAAGAGAAAGGATCTTTGACTATGTACAGCTTTTATACATCACAAAGGTTTTTCTTGTTTTTATGTTGTCTTTTTTTTAATTCATTTTAATTTTTGTTCCTGCATCATTTGAACAAGTCCAAACTGGAAATCTATACAGCTCACAAAAAAGCCCTCCACCCAAAAGACCCCCCACCCCCACCCTACCCCAATGAGAAACAAGATAAAACAAAAGAATGAAATCAACTTATTTTGTTTGTTAAAGGTAAGTCATTTGCTTATATATATACTTGTAAGTATTTTTTTTTCAAGTTCAAACACCAAAATCCAAGAGAGAAAGAAAAAAAAAATTAAAAGACCCAGTCATCCGCCCCTCCCCCCACTCCAGAATCTCAATTGATCCCTGCATGTCCAAAGTAAGAAATCGATATTTACAGAAAACAAAAACAAAACAAACAATCTAAAAGAACTTGGAAGTGAATGGGATTGGGGATCTGAGAGTCAAGAGGAAGGAGAGCTGGCCCAGGGGAGGAATGTGGGATCTGGCCTCACCGAGTCCAGGCAAGCCTGAGGGCTCTCCCTGCACAGGGGACAACAAACCAGGGAAGCTAAGACCCTTACCCCAGCCAGAATAACTCTGGGAGAGGTGTGGTTCTGTGACTGCAGCCCAAGCCGCTGTGCACACGTCCAGTGTTTCACCCCTTCACACTCCCACGCAGACTCCCACGCACACCCACAGGCACACACGGACATGCTTCTGTCATTGTGGCTACGTGTACTTACGACACTGTTAGAGCACTGGAAGAGAAGAGATTTTCCCCTACAGGTAAGAGGAGTTCATTGCCCTTGCCTGTGTCTTCTTTGGTCCCATGCTAACATTCCAACTAGCTCCCTGGACATGTTTCCGTAAGTGTCACGGCTACTCTAAGGTATGAATGCTGGGGTGGCCCTTGGGTCACAAACCTCCCACTTAAAACCTTGTCTCCTTTCTTTCACCTCTCTCGCCATTTCCCACAGATTCTTACATAGTCATACCCAGTTATGTTGGTGTGATGATCAGAAGCAGGGGACTTGGGTAGATGGAAGCCATGATGTGTCCCTTTGACTTCTGGAAGGCTGGGTTCCTGCTGGGCAGGAATGAGAGCAGTCAGGACACACCCCCTGTAGCCTTTGCTACAGGAGTTCTAGGGAGCACTGGTGCAGACAGCATGGACTAAGCCCTTGAGTTGGCTGTAATGCTCTTCTGATGCAGAACTGAAGACAGGCATTAGATGAGCCTGGGTGAATAGCAGCTAATCTCTGAGAGGAACGGCAGGGAGGATAAGCCAGAGCTGGAGGGTGCGTGTTTCTGGTGGAAAGGGAAACTGAATTGGCCACAGCAGTTACAATATCACCTGCCCGCTGCTCAAGATTCTGTAGGGTCAGGAGAACTAGCTCAGTAGAAACGCCCACTGTCTCCTCAAATTCTGATTTCCTATAGGCCCAGGAAATGAAATCAGAGCAGTCTATCATTGGCGTCAGATAGGCAGAATGTTGTGCAGAAGGCAGGGTCCTGTTTATGCTTGCTACATCGCCAGATGGTACGCAGTGGGTCCCCCTCCCCCACCCCACCCCCAAAACCCTGCCACCGCCTCTAAACCTTTCTTCTCTAACCCCATCTTAATCATCCAAAACGTTCCTCCCTCTGAAGTGGTTAAAGATGCCCAATCATTTCCTGATGCTCCTGGCCCATTGTTCTCTCTTATAAAAGAAAGTGCTGGGTAAAATGCTCAGTCAGGGGAAACTGTTGTCATTTGCTAGGATTGGACGGAAGCAAAGCTGTTTGCTGTTCTTCTAGATTTCTTTCAAAAGATGAACAAAGGGCAAGATAAATAAGAACAAAGAATTCCGAATTTCCCCAGGGAGAGCAACTTAGTTGGAAGCATTTAAAGCAGAAAGGGCAAGATTTATGGTGAAATGCGGTCCTCGGGAGGTAAGAGTTGCGATGCTGTTTCCATCCAGGGGCACAGCTAATGACACCTAAGAAACCATACAGAGCCAAACCAGGATGGGATGTAGATGCCTGCAATCCCCGTACTCAGGAGGCTGAGGCAGGAGGACTGAACTTTGTCCCCAAGCAAATAAGTAAACAAAAGTCGAATTTGGTAGTGGAAGTGAAAAGGTGGGGTGGGTGTGTTATGGTTTTCCTCTCTTTAAGAGGCAAGCCAACCCCTGCGCTCCATCTTGACTCTCACCGTCCCCCTCTTGACTTAAGCGCTTCCCTCACTCTGCTTCCCCCTTCTTTGTCTCTTTCTCCTCTTCTTTCTCTCTCTCTGTCCACGCTTCTCCCTTCCCCCTCCATAACCCCCTGAATAAATATTCAACCTCACTCTGCATGTCGTGTCTATCCAGGTCTCTGTTTCCTGCCTGCTCACCATGTGTCTCCCTGTCCGGTACCAGCCACCGCCAGCAGCAGTCTCTGTCTGGGACTGGCTGCTCCCAGAGCCCACTGCCGCCGCGGACCTTGCAGTATTTTTTAAAAAATCATAAAATTGATACTGATGAACCAACAGAGTGCCACATGCTGCTGCCAGGCCTTGTCACTGCAGGCTGATAAAGACTCCCAGCACCAGCCCTAACTACGGGTAAACCAGGCTCAGGAGAGCCGCTCTCACCTCCATCTTAGGAGAGGAAGCCCGCCTCCTACTGCAGCAGCCCGTCTTCCATCTCTCGTTAACTCTCATTCCTTCGCGATTTCTGTCACTGTCCTGTCATCCTTGAGATTCCAACGGCCCTACTGAGTGGCACGTGTTCCAGTCACACGTTTGTCACAGCACCAGCCTAGAAGCGGCTCAGTTGTTCCTCGTGGTCACTTCCGGACCATTTCAACTCTCTTCCACATAAAACCAGATAGAGTGATCTAATCCAGCAGGACGTACATCAGAGACAACCAGCTCTTCTCCTCTGCCTGGCTCGATCACTGAAGCAGTCTTGAGTTATTACCACTCTTAGCTGGTGAGCTCTTTTGGTTTTTCACTGAATAATCTCCATCAACACAGACATAGTCTCAGCTCTGGCTACCTACTTGCAGCTGTGCCCAACACCTCGGTCCCTCGATTATAAAGCAGCAGCAGCCGCTACATGGATCCTCCTGTTTGTGTGTCAGGTTCCATGCCCTCCGACTCATCGTTGGCATCACTCCTGCCACCAGCTTCTCTTTCCAAGCCCCATCAACTTCCTTTCTCTACTGGATCATTCTGGTCATCGCAAGATGGGCTCTTAAAAAGAAAATATTCCTCCCTGGGCCCTCAACTTCAAACTCGGATACCTAGTTACCTAACCTGCTTTTCACCTAGGTGTTTGGCAAGCACCAATAAAGCTAATGTATACATATATATATATATATATATATATATATATATACATATATAGTATACATATATATCAATCTTAAAGTTACTATAGCGTATGAAAAGTTTCCTCTCAGTCTCTCAGTGACACATGAACCTGCCGCGTGAGGCACTGACTCCCAGCACGTAGACTGCCCTGGCACAGGTTTTCCATCCGATAAACAACCTTGCAAGAATAAACACACCCAAGAACTGCAGACAAATGTTTTCCAAATGCAATTCCAATAAAAAGTAAAATAAAACAGAAAAAAGTCACCACGATCCCTCTTCAAAGAACATGAATAAACTTTAGACCCTGGATATTTGTTATATAAGCGAACATTGAATTGGCAAATGTGGAGCTCATTTTGGATCTGAGAATTGATTTCGGGTTTATTATTATTTTTAATAATCAAAAAATGACCCCAAGCCTTGTTGACCATTTCTCTGTGCCCATTGTTCCTTTCCCCCGTTGTTCCTCCTCAGTCACCTACTCTCCTGGGCTCACAACTTCCTTCTGCTGTAGAGGAATTGATGGACTGAATTTTGGGAGCCTTACTTCATGCTTTTAACCACGTTGGTTCATAACACATGATCCATTTCCCTTTAATGAGGTTTTACAGCTTAAAGGATCATGTCTGAGCTGGTAAATTCCATGGTAATATGTGTAAGAGTCAGGATTAAAGCAATCTTCAAAATGCCTGTTTGTAATTGAATCTACCAATTTCATTCCTGGAGTAAATAATAATCAGATTAGAAAACTCGGTGTTTCCACCAGGATGGGAAGATATAATTTTATTTAAGAGATTTTTCTCTCTCAAAGGTGACCTAACTTTGTGATGTCAAGCCGTGCTGAAATTGAAGAAGATGAAGAGATAACAAAGCTTACACTAACTCCATTCTCTTGATATAGTCTACTCTCCTCTGTGCCCTTTGGCTTCCCAAATTGAGTAACTGCCATCACGATGAGCACGAAGCTCTTCTGTTCAGAACGTTCTAGACTGGAGAATGGAGATGGTCAGCGAGGAGCTGCCCTAAGGTCTGGAGATGAGTTCTTGACGAGCTGAGGCCAGTACCTTCCTGCAAGAAAGCCTGTACCTGTTCCTAAAGTGAATCCAGCTGTCTCTGAGCAATCAGTGGCAGCAGGCTTCTCCTTCCACGAGAGCTCGTGGGGGTGATGGACAACAGTTGTAGGGAGAATAATCCGAGCATCTTGAACATTATGAACTATTTGAACATTATCCTCTCCTGTGCTCTAAATCCCTTTCTTTTTCTCCTGGAATTTGGCTTGGCTTGGTGAAGAACATTATTTCAGAACAATGCGCTGGTCTTCTTGTCACTGAATCTATTTCCCACTCGAGTTCTCTCTCATTTTAATAGCATGTACTATGAACAATTCAGAACTGACAAGCAACAACTCATTGGCTGGGAGATTTAGAGGCACTGGTTTTCTCTGTTCCTAAGGCACCGGAGAGCCGGGAAGAGTGCAACACCATCGGTGTGTTCAAACGAAAACATTCTCCAAGCATAGATCTTGTGCCTTGAAATGATGGAGAAAAAGAGGGATGTGGGGAGGAGAGCTAGAATGAGAGATTAAAGCCTCCCTGTACGCAGACATCATCTTGACCAAAGCCCATGTGTACCTGCTCAGTGGCTGCTTAATATTCTGCAGCATGGCCCTTCCTTCAGCAGATCCTCGGCTCTCACTTGGGGACACTCACTTTCCTGGCACTTGACCTTGAGTTGAAGCCTCTGAAAACAAGGCCGTGCTTGCTTTCTTGCTTACTATTTTTTTTCTAACTCCTTTCCAAATTAAAGAAGAACAAGAAAACCAATGAGAAATTAATTCTCAGATCTTCTTCTTTTTTTTTTTTAAATATTTATTTATTATGTATACAACATTCTGTCTACGTATATGCCTGCAGTCCAGAAGAGGGCCAGACCCCATTACAGATGGTTGTGAGCCACCATGTGGTTGCTGGGAATTGAACTCAGAACCTTTGGAAGAGCAGGCAATGCTCTTAACCTCTGAGCCATCTCTCCAGCCCCCTCAGATCTTCTTCTGAGCAACCTGTTTAAATAAGAATCTATTGGAAGGGGCACATTCCTCTGTAACAGGAGAACATGGTAGAGAGGGAACCCAAATCAAGAAGTCGGATCGGGATATACGGCAAGAGACAGAGAGGTCAAGAAGGATTTCTATGGGAAGAACTGGAAGAGTTGTTGTCAATATAAAACCTACTTTTCAGTGGCTACAAAAAATAAATAATTTGGGTCAGTTTCCTAACATAGCTCTCATTCCTTTTGTCAACGGTGAAGCAGTGAAATTCCTATTGTTAGCATGACTTCTAGGAGAGAAAAGGGTCTCAGAGGAGAGATGGATTACAAATAGAATACGATTCCCCAAAGACCACTGGGATTAAATGAAATATGCTAATACTACTCATTCTTTGCGAATTTCTGTATCGTACTTTGCTGGTTTGTTTGGTGGGAGATGGCCCTGAAGATTTCCTCATCATGTGACAGAGAGAGAGAAAAGAAGCCAAGACACGCCGAAAGAAGACTGTCACAGCTGTCTGAGAAGGGTGGGCTTTTGTTCTTGGTCTGATTTCTCTTGCTGGGGAGAGAAGCAGATTTAGCATCCCAGAGAACCAGCAGCAGATGGAGAGAATATGAACGCTCTGCCTTGTCTCACTGAAAGAAAGAACCGCACATCCACAAAAGCTCTCTGACTTTCCGACTAGATTAGAGGTTAGTGGGCATGTACGTGCTCCTGCGAGGCTTCTTTTCTCAGAGTTGAATCTCATTGGCCATTTCCCACCTTCACCCAGGTTGGCTTCATCCCACCGGCCTACCCAAACAGGCTTTAAGGATTGTTTTTTAATAGAAGTGACCGAGGCCAAGAGACCAGGGAAAGGTTATGAGTTATTCCAGGGCTCAACGATCAGGGGGGCAAGCCTGGCTTAGGAAGAACTCAATCTACACTATGAGAGGAATTGCAGTCTTATCCTTAATGTCAGGAGCAAGGGGTCTAGGTTCATGTGGACACTGCTCCAAGGAGAGAGTCCCAGGCTCCAACATCGACTTCTCCCTAATTCTGTCTATGCATAGGAAGCATCCACGCCAGCTGTAATACCCTCAGAATAGGAAGCTACCCTGATTCTGTATATACTTTTAGTTTGACTTGCTTTTTAAACCTTTTCCCATAATGCTTTCCCAATCTGTACTGTGGGCAGTTGTGCTGGAGGGTTGCCTTTTTCATTTCCATTTTAATATTTAATATTAAACACAAGAGCTTTGTGGTTTCAATTAAGTAATTTTCTACCCATGCCTTTAGGGTCCTATGAATCTTCTTTCCACTCTGCCCCACGATGAATCTGAGCATAGCACCAGAGAAGGAAGGGTCATCTCAGGGGGATCAGATGCTCCAACACCCACCAGGTCTTGGCCCTGTTATGTTACTAAGGAGCATCATGACATAGGTAATGAAAATCATAAGAAAGATGAAGTCATCATGGTACCAAGGTGGAATAGGCTGCCCTCTTTCTCAGCTTTCTACATGTACCAACATGATCTTATGCCAGCTATCAGGAGTCATAAGAGTGGGAGAGAAATGCTATTTGTCACCAACTTGATTCTAAACTTTCAGTTTGAGGAGCATTCACTCACTGGTCTCAATTCCTCCCCGCATGCACGGGAATGAGTAATTTCCTCCTCTCTCCACACCAGGTTTTTGAACCAGGTTCTTGGGATGCCTTCACCGCAAAAGTGATGCTAGAAATTTCTTACCACGCCCCACTCCCCACTTTGCTGCATCCTCCCTAGGACAGGAAGGACTGATTAAGTTGGTTCAGGCTTACATTAAGGTAGAGCATTTCGCCACTCGTGGTATACACTGTCCTGTAAGGAGCAAAACCTCTTGAGATATAAATTAAAGATGCTATCCTCTTGAAAAGGTGGGTTTTATTTCCCAAACTTGGTTCCATTCATCAGGCAGCAGATAGGTTGTATGAGAAAGTAGCTGCAGAAGTCTGTCAGCTGTGGTTGCTGGACAAATCACCATTATAATCTTGGGGGCAAAATCAAATCTCACAACCATTCTCTGCGGATGCCATTGTTCCCCAACCTCCAGGATTTAGGCAGATAATCATTATTTATTTGGGTTCTAGGGGACACTGGGTCTTTTGTCAGAAGTTCATTGCATCTGTGAGTTGTACTATTATTCTTTGTAATGTTTCTGGAACTGATTCATGCCTTAACATTAGGACCAGGCTATATTGATACAAGTACCTGGGAAAAGAATGTAAAGAATTCTGTCTTGAAGTTGCCTTCCCTGTGGGCTGGCCCAAACTACTGACACTTTAAGCATTTCATGACTGCCTCCCATACACTCTTAAAAGGCCCCCTTCCTTGGGTATCAGTCGGAGAGATCTGGGCTTCTCACACATTATCTAAAAATTTTGAATAATAAAAGTTACATGGCACATGTAAGGTGACATGTCTTACCTCACAACATTCAAACATCTTGATTTGCTCTTCAAACTTCCTTCATCACAGAAACTTTTCTATCTCTGTTTTGCAGATTCCTGCTTTGCTCCACCGTTTGATTGGTTTCTGCAGACTGACGCATGATGGGAGATGGGCAGGGTGGGGATCTGGGAAGACGAATTTTGTGCCAATGATTTGCTTAACCCAGCTGCCTGGATTTCATGACTTTTCTCCACTGTTAGGTATCAACAACTTGGAGAGCAGCTCACATAGCATCACTTTCTGAGATAGCCTGGGGTACAAAGTGCAGACAGTTTACAACAGAAGCTTTGACTCTCCCAGTGCTTCTGGGCTTCAGTCCAACTAAAACTCACCACAAGTCCCCACCAAGGAAGCCGTCTGGAGAGCTGACGGTAAATTATCCCATATCCACATGCTGATTTGTTTGGTTTACTTAGAATATGCCAGAAGCCAGAAGCCAAATATGGTGAAGATCCAAGTGAGTTGCTGGTGATTTCACAAACATCATCCTTCTCCAAAAAGTCAAGTGGCATCTTCCTAGAAACTGCGAGTGCCCTGGACATTCTCTGTGGCATTAACTAAGATTGCTGAAGGGTTGGCCCTTCACCTGTCTTAGTGATACTTTTTTTTTTTTTTGTCTGTTACCAAGACAAAACTGAACTCATTTCCCTGGTCATTTAAAATGCCAAAGATTCTCAAAGTCTGTAACAAAATGACTTTTCTCCTCTTGTCCAAGATGCTAAGTTATGTACATCTTGGCCATCTCTGTGAAAGGGTGGGGAATGTTAGTAGAACTATACTGGTAAAGGTCCTATTTAGAAAAATTAAATATCATGTTTACATGAATGTTCTGTATGTATCTCAACTTCTCATCCTAATATTGTGTATGTATGTGTGTGCATGTGTTTGTGTTTGTGAGGTGGTGGGTAGACACACAAATGGGAGAATAGTAACGGCAAAGGGGTCGTTGAATTACAAGCAACTGTGTGAAGAACATGACGCTGATTTGTAAGACTGAAAATACAACTCAGACCAAGACAACAAAGTAACAAAGTCTCTTGCTTGCCAATGCTTCTTATAGCAGCATTAACATAGCCCTGACTTCAAAAGAGAATGGTGATTGATAATAATTAATTAAATAATTACAATTAAAATGTGACAATGGCAGCTACATAGACTTTTTGGAGGCTTCAGGAAGGCATAGCTTGTGTTTGTTTGTTTGCTTGCTTGCTTGCTTTGTTTTTAAAGAAGAAAGAATGCCTTTGGGAAACAAGTCATATCACTATCTGAAGGAAGCAGGGCCCTGCACACTTTCACGTCCCTGTGACTACGTTCCCTGAAGTTCCAGTCCGTCAGATGCCAGCACTGAGAGCCTCCTCCTGCAGAGGGGAGGCGGGCTCATAAAGGTTACCATTCTACAGCTAGGCTGGTAGGACAAGCTGTGCCCTCTGTGCCCAGAGTGGTTGGCGATCAACAGCTCTCTGGGTGTCATCCAAAGGCCTAGGATGCTGACTCAGGGATGATGTGTGACGAGACATCCCATACGCGTTTAGGACCTCAAAGATGAGACTGGGTCCAGCTTCCTTACCTCAGGGTCAGCGTTCTTTCTGGACACCTCCCCTGGCATTTCTAGCATGTAATCAAACAGCCTAAAGTCCCCAGACACTTTGGAATGGGCCCTTGGAAAATTCCTTGTAATGTCCCTCATTTTTAATTGGCCTTGCTTCTGTCTCTCAGGTTACAACCAAGGACAATTCTCTCCTCATCTGGAAGACACCTGGAAATCATTCTCCAATGTTAGGGTGAGTTTTTGCAAATCGTCTGTGGTCAAAGGAATGGGCCTGTGGGAAGCCATCAGCCTCAAGTAAGGTCCTTTGGGAGTTCTCTACTTCCTGAAGGGACCCTAAAAGCCAGAGACCAACAGGTCCCCAGCTCTGCTTGTGACGTGAAGGGAAGTCCTATTATGGGCCTCTTACTCTTTGACTTTATCATCCTTTACAGGTACTGGTAAATTAAAACACAGATAGAATAAGATATAAAATAATCATGTAAAACTGCCTGTAATGTTGGTCCATTCATTGGTCCACAGAAGTTCCTGGATGCCTTCTTTGAGAGAACAGCTGCCTCTCCACACATCCATTAGCCAGTGCCAGTCCGTTTCATGGCTTAAAACAAGCGTCTCTTAATATCATGAGATGGACTTTGTTCTCCAATGTTAATTATCCCCATTCCTAGGATCAATACTATCTACAACTATTAAAACTGAAAAAAAAACCTATCCCTTTAGACTTAACATTTTAATTTTTACTAGATACTTCCTAAATTGTCGCAAGTTTCACTCCAGCTTGCCAATAATAATCTCTCTACCCTTTTCTGTCTTGATGAAGAATGAACTCTGCCTGCTGTTTTGAAAAGCAGGCTTGTCACTGCCTGCCTGTAACTTATTCGAGTTGGGTTCACTACAGTATGCTTTAAATTAGCACTCGGTGGCAGAAGATGCTTCCCAAAGGAGAATAATTCATGACCAATGCCATCATTAGATTTATAGAGGAGGCTGGCCAGGAGAAAGGAAGAGAGCATTAGCTGGTACCAGAGCAGGTTAGGTAAGAGGACAGGACCAGCCCCAAGACTTTCTCCAGAGACAGAGATAGTCACTAACCCAAACAAATAGGTGACATTTGTTAAGTAGATCTAAGGAACCAAGGGAAAAAGTGAAGACTGCATAAGGAATAAGAACAAGAAGGGCGTCAGGCCAGAAGTGATACTGTCTCCTCTAGGGCAATGAGTCCAACCACAGTTACAGAGAACAGAGGAGTTGAGACACTAAAACTCTCCCTGAACCAAGTCATTGAAATTTTGATGTATTTTTACTTAAGCTATATGTCAGGAGGTGTTATCTTCGATAACTCAATATTATAAAGCATCAGAAAGGGTGAGAAAAGAAACATCATTAAGACAAGGGCATACTCAGAACACTCAGCCATGACCTCGTTAGAATCTAGCAGGGAAGACAATATGTACACCCAAACAATTATGAAGCTGGTCTCTGATGGTTGCCACCCAGGAGATAAAATTAAAATGTCATGGACGTTCATAATATGTCTCTGTTTTTCTGCACAGATTGTGAGAGGAAACAGATGCTGTTGCTGTGTTATTGTCTTTGAAGACTTGTAGAGACGGAGTGGATTATGCAAGACAGCTGGGAGATAAGAGTTGGGAGCAGGACATTTGGGGAAAAGAGATCCAAGTAAATCTAGATGACTAAGGAATGTTAAGGGAGAGCTATGTAATTGAACTGTCCCGTCACAAAGAGCACACAAACTAAGGTGCTGCCTGTTGGAAAAGCATGTCAAGGGGAGCTTATTAAAGGCTTGTCGTCCTGGGTTAAGGACGATGAAATAAGTATGGTCAGGATGCACAAACTGGTGAGAGTAGACCAAAACATGAATTCTTGGGACAATGCTATAAAACACTGAAATAGTCACTGAGGGAGGGAAAGGCCTGAAAGGAAAGGGAGGCGGGAAAACTTTTGAGTGAGAAGCAATGGGTTTTCCAAGTGATTATACTTGCAAAATCAGGGACATGAAAGAGGCAAAAGTTCCTGGCAAAACTTTCGTGTGGCGACAGGTGACCAATGGAACCACTCAGCCAGGAGAACCTGCTCATCACTATGCTGATCTGTAGGTGTAGATCTGGGTATCTGCGTCAATCTGAAGCGAGGTCATGGGAAATATGTGCATTACGCGAAGAGAAAATTAGGGTCTAAGAGGGTCTGGCTTCACTCAGAGCCAGAGATACTGTGGAAGTCAGAATGATCATGAAAAGTTAACATGGAGAATCAAACTTGGAACGCAGACCAAGTCAAGGCTGAGCAAAAGCAGAAGCCAGTGAGGTCATAGGGGACCTGAGAGCTAAGATGCAAATCAGAACACAGCACTGCCCAAAGGGGAACACCTAAGGGTGAATAGCAGGGAAAAGGAAAACGCTGTTGGGTTGTAGCAAGATGCTCATTGAAACATTGCTGTTAGAGTTTGTAGGTGAGTAGTGAATTACAGACTCATTGCAGAGCTGTAAACATTGGGTGTGCATGTGAAAAACGGCTATCCACTCTAGAAGGCTGGGAGAGCACAGATAAACAGAGATAGACGGGGATTCAAGGGTCTAACTGAATGAAAAGATTTGTCCTTACAGATGGCTGCCAGATTGTGTTTTGAGATGAACGCGGTCAGCTGTGCGGAAGGGAGGGAAGGTGCCTCAGGGAGAAGTCCTGTTGTCTGGAGAGGACCCCAAAAGATCGCAAAGGGGAGTCTGGTGCACAAGACAAAGAGTACTCGGCTGTGACGCTGGCAAAGATGAGTGAGGACAATGCACGGTTGTGACCTGAGCGGGAATCTCTGAGCGTTAGCTTAGAATGTGTGATAATCCCAGAAGTGACCAGGCTCAACTATGATGTGGAGATTTGGATGCCTGTGGTATTCTTCAGTAACTTAATGGATACGTTTGACTCAAACCCTGAAACCAGAATATATTAAACCTGCATGTCAAATCACAGAAGTTTATGCACACCTATTTTATACACATTTAAATATTTTATACTTATGCATGTGTATATGCTACACAAGTATAACATACTCCATTTTAAAATCTTTTCTATATTTCTCAGCATTAGCTCAAGGACATAGTAAATGTTCAACAGACGTTGGTTTAGTTGAACTAACATATTTATGTAGAGCTTCTTACTTTATTTTTTTTTGAACCACTCTTTAAATCACAAGCTTAAAATAATTATTAATTGATAAACAGAGTTCAAGTTGGAAGTCATAGCTTTAAAATTATGGTTTTGTGATGAGCTTAGAATTGTGCTTCTTCATTGTAACGTGATCCTTGCACCAAGGGCCCTTCCACTTTCGCCAAGACAGATAGTATAAATCAGCATCCCAAGGCTGTGAGCAGCTCTATCATTCACTCTACTGCCTATTCTCAGTCCCCAGTAGCACCACCAGCCCCAGTCACACCAGCAGATGCAAGATATGGACATCACCAGCAGCTCACAATGATTAGCTCTGATGTCATTGAACAAGGACGCTGTGGCAGAGAAACGCACCAGATTCCCAATATTTTCTACCCGTTGCCGGCATTGCTAGGACCACCCAATACTCTCTGAGCAAAGCTCTTTCTCCTCACTTCTATACTACCTAGAGAACTGGAACTTCACCAATCTCTTCAAGGCATGGGAAAAAGCACTGCCTTTGGTTCAAGGCTTTGACAGCGGCTTTGTTGTGGGAGTAGATAGTTTCCGTACCAAGTCATAGAACCCGCAGGGACCTGTGCGGTGATACTGGGGTGATGGTAGGATGTGTTCACCCAGCTTGGGACCTTACGGATGGTGACCTCCCAACACTAGGTGGAATTCTAGACCTAGATCAATATTCCAAGCTCTCAGAATGACAAACGAGCATTTTAACATTGACCCAACCATACTGTAGGCCCACAGGTTAAATAATACCTGAGGGTCAACTGGTTCCTTCACAGAGAATATTGGGAAGGGAACTAGGAACATTTAGAATGCAGGCAAATTAGTTAACTGTTAACTGGCAGATTATTTGATCTAGAGCAGAGAAGAAATAATGCGTGATTTTTATAATATACTAATAGATTGTATACTAAATGCGATTGAACATTTTTCCTTGTAGCTCTCAACTCGATATCTTGCATTTGAGGAAAGGCGACTGTCTTCTGTTCTCCGGGTCACAATTCTCACCTGCCCTATGTGGTGTAGGATGTAGCTATCTCCAAGCTGTGTACTTGACTGTGTGCTGAAAATAGATCCCAGGTAGAACTCCTAATGCAGGGTCCCATGGGTAGAGATGAAGCATGGCTTAAATGACTTGTTTTCTGGACCCATGATCCTTTCACTCTGCTCTGTTGCTTTATGATACACCTGTTGCTTTCTCTTGTTGGCTTACGGTCGCTTATTCCCAGAAAAAGGAATGAAAATCCTAATGTAGATTAGGTGTTTAAATGTACAAATCCCTAATATGGCTTAGTGTGTCACTCTTCCTGGGAATGCTTCCATTTTAACAGCAGACGAACAGCTCAGCCCTAAAGGAGTAAATCTGCCTGGGAAGTCAACAGTTGGCAGGCTCTTTCAGGATCTTGGAAGCGAGCCACGGGTCATCTGCCATTGGTAAGGCCAGAGCTACCCCAGTATGACTGACCTCCTCCGGGTGCTTCTTGCCCCTAAAGAATCCTTAGGCAGCAAGAAGGTGAAGAAAGCAAAGGCAGCAATGCCATAGTGTTTCAGCAGCCCCAAGATCGCACATTTTCTATATGGCTTTGGGAACATATAGTATGGCCACAATGCCCAGAAACACCGAACACATTCACCAGTAAACTGCCATTACATCACTTATGCACACACCTGAGTCATTCCTAGCACACCAAAACAGACACACACAGGGTGCCAAGCAAGGACGGGGCCTTTTCAGAGATGGTGATTTAAAGAAAAAAAAAAGTGAGCTTAGGAATAACTTTCCCAAAGGCTTTTGCCCAAACATTAATCTTTCCCTACATCTTGAACTAATAAGAAAGAAAGAAAGAAAGAAAGAAAGAAAGAAAGAAAGAAAGAAAGAAAGAAAGAAAGAAAGAAAGAAAGAACGGAAGAACAAAAGAAACCCTAGCTCTCAAATGAGAGGTGCAGGTGACCAGCACTCTGCAGAGAATTCTTCCTGGGGCGATTCCTGGTGGCCGTGGAAGACTGGGCAAGTGATAGTCACGTCACCGTATAGAGGACTCGTATTTTACACATGCGTTTGGGCACTGCTGACACCACCAACATTTAATGGGATCATCTGGGATTTTTGGTCCCCAATCACAAAATGGCTGTGGCCAGTCCCAGGGAAGACACACAGAGGGTGCTTCCCAAGCTCTGGCTGAGGATAGACAGTGACAACTCGGGAATAACAAGGTCCACTGTACATGCGGCACTCTGAAAGGGTGTGCACATCTTCGCTCAGGCAAATTCAAGGATCAGATTGTTGAGGTCACTGGGCATGCTGAAGTGTCAGCATCGCCACTAGGAGGAGTGATGTGGGACTACATCCATCAACCCACTTTCACAATGGGAGAGAGCACTTGTGAGAGAAAGCATGGATTCTGAAGGACACCACGGAACACAAGATGCTCCTCGGGGCTCTGCAGAACCTCACAGTTTTGGATGGATTGGGTCTTGGTCCATATCCATCAGGGATGGAGATGGGAACAGCTGCTGAATTCTTCCTTATGTATCCAACTGACTTGCTACTGGGGAATTTCACATAGAAAACTTGACAGACTTCATTTCCTTATTCTTTTTAGAGCAGGCCATGAATATCTTACTTTGGTCCCAATTCAAGAATCCAGTTGCAGAAATCAACTGAGGCCAAATAAGGGGTTTAGGACAGTTAAATTATCTCACTGGCAGCCTCTGATGACGGGAGAATAGGGGGGAAGGGCAGTATGCTGGGCATATCAATTTAGAAATGAGAGAGGGAGAGAGAGAGAGAGGCTGCTATCTTTCATAAAGCCAACAACCCAATGAAAGAGATTGTATTTGTCTGGTTAATATTGAATCAGATTTGCGACACCTAACTTGAACCAAATAGCACCCTCCTGATGGCAGTAACGAGAACAAGGCAACTATAAAGTCACCATTGGTACTGTCCCTCACATGACCTCTTTCCCACCTCTGAAACTAATTTTAGCTATTACTTTCCTAGGCTAATGGGTTTTGAGGGGATTGGGTGACGTTCCTAGAAAGGCATGTAAATCTGTAAGACCCCTGTATCCATTGCTGTCCTTGTACAGCCTGAAGCCATATGATGCTGAAAGAGGAAGAGTGGACATTTCTCGGGTGTGCCTGAAGTGGTCCTTTCTATAGGCGCACACAGATGGGGGATGGGATGGTCAGGTACTAGGGCATGACATGTCACACTGGTAGGATGATGGTTAAAAATCAGAGAAGGCTGCTGTGAGATTTCTCAGAATCCAGCTTCCAGAAACCTCTCAGTCACTCCAAGAATGGGAGGTAAGTAGACCTCATTTCTTTTTCAAGCCCTTTGGGGAACCTTTGCAAGCCCAGGGACTGACGAGGAAAAATCGGATGCCACCAGTTTGTCTTTGACAGAGTCATAATTTCCTGGTCTCCCTAGAAGACAAGAGTCAGACCAAGTTTTGCTTAATGCTGGTTTGGACCCTGCAAAACTCAGGCCAAAAGTGCACGATCACTTCTCACAAACCAGCAGGAAGACAGGTTTTGGAGGCAGGGCATGGACAGAAATGACTTTCCCCTGGCTTGTTCACCATTGTGGCTTCTGTTCCCATGAACTTTTCCCAGACACTCCGAAGCAAAGGATATAACAAACAATTCCTCCCAACAGAAAATGAAAATCCATAACAAAATAATTCCCCCCTCATTCCCATCCCCACCCCACTCCCTCCAGCTCAACACCCTGAATACTCACAGGAGACCACTTTATCTATACAAAATTAATTAGAAAACAAAATATTTACATATGAAATAAACACCATCTTGATTTCTGTGGCCCGTGGAGACCATCAGAGCCCCCTGTTTTCTAGATTGCTGTTCGCTAGGTTAGTTGGTTTGCTTTTTTTTTTCTTTTTTCAGTTTTAAAGGGGTGAGGTAAGAGGAAGAGTGAGGGGTGAGCCCCTGGCCCTTGGACAGAGCCAGAGCGAAGCAATGTTTCTATGGCCCTTCTCCTTCCTCCGGGAGTAGCCTCACGCCCTCTGACCTCTCTCAGAGTCTTTCCTGGAACCTAAAGTAAAGCACTCCACGCTCCTCTCTCCAAACTGTTGAGAGGTTCAGCCCCTTGCCCCCACGTTCATCTTAGAAAGAAAACAAGGCCTTCGGTTGGCTTTTAAATGAAAGATACTGAGGTAAAAATCAAGGAGGAAGGTGGGAGACAGCAGTCGAGGATGGAAGATGAGGGAGGGCCGTGAGGCAGGGCAACCAGGAAGGCAAAGAGCAGCCCTGGAGGGTGTGACGTGAAGAGACACGGCGGCTTCGTTCCAGAGGAAGGTGAGCACCTTTCTGGTTTATGTGTCCTGTGTGCGACAAGGCGACTCTGCAGTCATGCTTCCAAACAAACCCAGGCTCTTTGGATGCCACCCTGTGTGAGGGGACGGCAGGACAGTGGAACTGACCCATAGAACACCCCTACCCCAAGTTTCAGGACAGGCAGGGACACAAATATTCATTTCCCTTCTTCAATTTCCAACTTCAAGCGAGGGGGCATCACTCGTGCCAGCACCCCCATTCCTGGACCTGGCGTTTTACACACACACACACACACACACACACACACACACGCACACGCACACACACATGTACACACATAACACGTACGTGCACACACTCATGCATGCACGCACGCACACACGCTTGCTGTTGAGTGTTACAATCAGAGGGAACTGGGGGTTGCAGAAGAAGAAAGGTTCTTTCAGGAGTGTTCATGTTAGTTCAAGTCATATTCCAAATCTCTTTCGCTCTCTCTGGCTTCCAGAGCTGTGCCCTGGAGGACAAGCTCGTTTCTCTTCTGTCTGTCCCCTGTCACTCATCGCCTGCTTTGGAGAGATTTGTCTACGCTTTCAGCTCTAGGTTAAGTAAGAAGGGATCAAAGCGTTGAAAACATCCCCCTCTCTCACTTACCCTACTGTAAATGATTCTTTTCTTCAAAACCTTCTGTGGAGAGCCCTTCCTCAAACATTAGCCAGTCAAAGAGCTAAATGCCTAAAAGAGTTTTCTAGAACCTTTTGCTCTGAGATTGGATAAAAGATTCATGGCTGCTTCTGTTTCCCTTATGCCTTACTGGCAAATTCTCTGCCTAAGCTATAGTTACTATAGACAACACTGACATACTAGTCTGTAGGGTTGTCTCGGTCCCTTTCCCTTTCTCTTGTCATTTTTTTCCTACAGGAGAGAATCTTCTTTGTCAAGAACCTCCATCCTCTCTGAAGAAGGAAAAAGGGAAAGCTAGCCCAAATCCTGGTAACCTATGGCATCGGTTTATATATAAGCCAAAACAAGCACAGTCCTTAAGCCTGTGGAAGAAGGCAAGTGAGCCAAGGTTCCCCCCTCTTTACCCAGAGGCAGCTGACCGCATGCGGGTACAGGGGTCCATGGACCCAGAATTCTCTACTCTTGCCTCCAGTGAACCATAGGGCACTATTACAGTGAACGTCCCAATTTGCTCAGGAATCCCTTGTCTGCCAATGGCCTTCCCCCTTGCTTCGCCACCGCAGGTTTATGGGGCTGAGGCAAACTTTTTATTTGGCTTATATATAAGCACAGAATCACTTCCTGCCCTCTGCTGCTTACAGGGTCCCTAGGCAACCACCAACCACACAGCAAGAATTTGGCAAGAAGCCCCTTCTCTCTTATGAGCGGGAGGCCAAAGGGTCTTCCTTAGGTTGCCTTCACTTCCTCGCCCGAAAAAAAAAGAGCAGTTCCAGAAAAGCCTCCCTCTCAGGGCTCAGAGCACTTCCGCACTAGGAAGAAGCCCACAGGCAGCAATCACTTCCTGTCTCCTCTCCTCTCCTCACCATCCTCCCACGCTGAGGCCGGTTCTATCCTCTCATGGCTATAGGAGTGGTGGACAGATGCGGGGAGAAGAGACCTGCGGAGGGAGGAGAAATCGGGCCGGCCACGAGGGCTGCCTTCAGTAGGAACCAGAACTCCAGGATCCCATAGAGAAATTAAAAGAACAAGAAAAAGTGAATGGGAGCCAAGTTCACCCCTGACTCTTTCCAGGACATGCGCACCACGCGGCCCACAGCCCTACCCCTCCCGTACCCACCTTAACCTCTCTCTCTTCCCTCACTCAGACATCAGACTCAATACTAGAAAGTTTCTCATAAACATGTCCATTGCTGGAGCCATTGAAAGCCCTGGGGTTTTTGTTGTTAGGCACACAGGGGTTGGACTGGTTCCCTATACAAATGTCCTTCTGGAAACGACCAGGCACAGCCCCATGAAGGGCCGACACCACTGGCTTATTGGTGACAAGGGCCCGGAAGTCCGGCCTTGTTTTCGATGCCCCTGCCACCGTGGGCTGCCTGAAGAAGTAGGATTTGCTGCCGTGAAGCAAGCACTGGTCATCCCCAAAAGTGGGGATGAAAGGGTTTTGCGTGACCCGGTCAGGGTAGAGCGACTTGCTGAGCATGTAGCCGCTGCCAGGGTTGTTGTGGTGGTGTCCGGCAGTGGGCACTGAGGACTTGTTGTTGGCAAAGGAACTCTCACCAGCTGGCATCTCAAACATGTGGGCGTAGGGGCTGCCATCCATGAATCGGCCCTTGTCTTTCAGGCTCACGCTGCGTGGGGCCAAGGCGGCCTCCTCCTTCTGCAGGTCCACGAAGGTGTCATAGGAGTGCTGCCGGCGTAGCTTGTTTCGGTTCTTCTTCTGGGCCTTGGAATTAGTCGGGCTTTGAGGGTACTTGGTGGAAGAGGCATTAGATGCCACAGGGGCAGCCGGCTGGTCCAGTTCCTGCAAGGAGTTGTCCTCGCTGATGTCATACAGGTTCCCAGCCTTCTTGCAGGCCTCACACCTGATGCAGGCCTGCCGGCCCGAATTCTGACCTGCCACCGTAGAGGAATAGTTGTGCAGCTTGGAGGGACAGCTGCGGCAGAAGTTGCCCCCAGACCGCTCCTCCCAATCTACATTGGTCAGATTCTTCTCCCAAGGAGCCGGCACCCCACCTACCACGCCATGTTTATCGCCTGTTCCATGTTTGAGGTGAGACCTGTTGGTACAGGGCCCACCTCCACTGACCGAATCTCGCTTGAAGTCGTCACTACGTTCTTTGTAAATGTCGGTCAAGTCCACATGCTCCCAGTGAGGCGAGTTCTCCTTTGTTCGGAACTGGTCCAGGTAGAAGTCTCGGAGCCCTTCTTTGTCCCTGAAGTAGCGCTTGTGGTCTGGGGAGCGGGGTGGGCGGCGACGATAGGCCAGCTCGATTTCATCAAACTCCCTCCGCGACTTGGCCGAGGCCGGCCGCTTCTTCAGACTGTCCTTGTACTGCTGCTTCCGCCTCTTAGCTGCGTTGCCCTCGATGTTCCCATAGGTGACAGTGTGGGTGGAGATGTCTGAGACATCCGATCGAATCAAGTCATCATGGCCACTGTAGCGGTCGCTCTTGAAGGAGAACTTGCCGTACAGGTCACTGAGCTGGCTGTGTTTGGAGGAGGGCAGGCCGATGTCCAGGGGTTTCTTGCTGATTGACCTGGGTTGGGTGGTGAAAGGTGGGTTGTCACAGTCGTAGAGCCCGTCAATGGAGCTGGTGCTGCCGATGCTGTGTGGCCGGTGGTGATGGTGATAGTGGTCCTGGTACACGTTGCTGTCCTTCAGCTGCAGGTTGCCAAATGTCCTCTCTACCTCACTGATGTAGTCGCTGAACAGGTTTTCCTCACAGGGCGGGTTGTTGTAAGACTTACAATCCGAATGGGTGAAGCTGCGCCGGTGCTCAGAGATGTCATAGACGGAGGACTCGCGGCGGATGAAGTCCAGGGCACTCTGAGGGGAGCCGTTTACTCCAGACAGGTTGGCCATGTTCTTGGCTGTGCGGAGCAAGCGCAGGATGTTGGAGTGTGTGTTGTTCATGGTAGCGGTGGGGGAGTTCATCACAGACTGGCGCTCCTCGATAGCTACCCCATGGATGCAGCTGTAGATACCCTGAGGGGATACAGGATGGTGGCATTGAGTTCAGGGAAACGGAAACACAACACAGACAGCAGTGCCCCACCACTAATAGTCTAACGAGGCTAGACAAGATAGGGGAAGCACGAGGCAATCAGTGAACTATGCTCACAGGACATGTGACTCAGAGCTTGGCCAATGTAGTTCCTTGAATTTAGCAAGTTTCTATTATGAGGTGAGTAATCTGGCCATCAGAGAGGGGGATGCTCATTACCAAGGGACTTGAGCAAAGACACGACATGGCAATTGTGCTTCAACTCCAAACAGGACCTATCTTGATTTTCCTCCCTCCACTCAGATTTTCATAATTTATAAAAGAATCCATGCTATAAACATGTGGCAAAAAGTATGAGCAGGGTCTCTCGCCACAGGTTCTGGGTCCCTTTTGCTCTGGTTGGCCACTCCTGGCTGATGTTGCTCACAATGGCCTCCTGTTTCTAGCTCTGACTGATTTTGAGCAGCTTTTAGAATTTTGGTCAGCAAATAACCAGGGGACAATGCTGTTCTGTAGCTAAGCACGAACTGAATCACACAGAGAATTAGAAAGCCCTGGGGTCAAAGGAAAATTTTCTACTGCTGTGGCCTACACTGTGGGAGTGAAGAACTGGGACGAATAGCAAGAGCTCTCTATGAATAAATAGCTCCCTTGCTGAGGTCTCGCATCTACCCACTTTTTAGCTCCGTTTTCTTCTTATATTAAGTATTATCATAATCAATTAATGTTTTCTCAAATTAGTATTGATGAAGAATACCTGGCATAGAGTTATTTGTTCAGGGCACTGAAGGACAGAATCCATGAGAAAAGATGGGTTTCTTTCCTGGCACCGGTCTCCCCAAGTCTAGAATCAGGTCACCCTACTGCTCAACTCTCATGTGCCACCACGGGAGGCAGATGGCAAGGGAAGGGACTTTGAACTGCACCTTTACATCTGAGAATGATCATTTGGGAAGGAATCTCGTCTGAATGGGCGGGGCTGAGAACAGGAGAGGTCAGAAGGAAGATGGTAGTTATGTGGAGAAGAAGTGTCAGACTCTACGAGACACTAGATCTTCCTGGGGGGGGACATTCTGCTCCCTTTCTGCTTCTCACTTCTGACCCCCTGACAGTGGACAGGGGGACATGTTAGGTGTCCTCCTCTGTGAAAGCAGTGTTCATGTCAGAGGGCCACGGGTGAGATTTCTTTTTTTTTTTTTCTGTTGCCTCTGTGGCTTCTGGGAAGGGTTACACAGAGGAACCCAAGGCCCAGGGACCTAGAGTCCCACAATTTCCTTTCTCCTGCTCTTATGTGATTGAATGACCTGCATTACCCGACAGCTGGAGAGGAAATGGAGAAATTGTTCCCTGCCACTAAAACACTACAGGAAAATGACCAGAGAATGAAACAACTTAATGAGAAATCCATTCCCTTTCACAGCTCCATTTGAGTCAAGGTTGGTTATATACCGAGCACAGTCCTCAATCCTCAAAGGTCATGCGAGTTCACCACTCCTGTGTGAGCCCCTCAGCTGCATTAGCCAAGCCAGGAGACTCCTACCCTTTAAAACAATCCCTCTGTGATCTGAGGTTCATATGCCCAACTATTTCCCCAATACCTCACTTTGAACTGGAAATGAAGATCTGAAAACCCAACTGTCTTCCTGATACCTCACTTTGAACTGGAAATAAGGATTCCTAACGTAGCCTGGAGTCTTGCCCCAGTTAGGTAAGTTTCTGGAATATAAGTTTCTTATAAGTCAAGACTTGCGTTCTGTTAGCTCTTTTAAATGTTATTTATGTCAGTGACACGCACATTCCCATACACACCCCTGTGATCCTCTTGTTTCATTCTTCCAGCGTTGGTATTATAGGCATGTGTCACCACACCCAACCTTTAGGCTCTTCAATTTCCCATACCTCACAAGTGGTTAATATCTAAGAACAGTAAGACCACCGGCAATTTGCCTTCAAGTGTTAGACTAAAATATGTTACACCTTCCTATTTAAGGATCAAGTGATTCATGCAGTCTATACAGAATCAATTGATGGTAATGTAAAAAGAAAATGGGGAAATTTCAAATTTTCTGTGTTGCAAGATCCACCTTTTTTAAACTGTGAATCGAACATCTGAGTCTCAAATGGAAGGAAACAGCACTACCTGTCTTAGAAACGCTCAGATTTCTCTCACACAGATTCCTGGGTACGAGCATATGATGTGGCTTCATGCTTTAGCCACATAAGTCTGCAATGAGCACTCTCTTGGGTCTCTCTGCTTGGCACAGAACAAGGCTTAACCGTCCTCAACAAGCTCTAGGTTTCCACGTCAAAACACTTACTCTGCTGATGGAGAAGACCATGCCAGGCTTGCCAGAACAGACACCCATGAAACAATGCCGGAACTGCCAATAGAACAGATGTTCACAGATGAAGGTGATGAGGCTGAGAGCCATGGCGGCCCCCAACATATAGAAGACGCCTGCCATGTTGTCGATGTCCAGCTGGCTGCTCATAACCTCGTTCTTCTCGTTGTGGCAAATGCCAGTGAGCCAGAGAGCTTCCAGTTCTTCCATCTCCCCTGGAAAGAGGGCACAGAAGGAAACAGATAAAGCAGGGGGGGGGGGAGGAAAGAAAAGGGGAGACAAGACAGGAAGAGAGTTGAAGGGGGTCAAAACATGACAGAAAGAGATGCAAACAAGAGAGAAAATGAATACTTTTTATTAATATCATTACATCTCAACTCATCAGTATACTCCTTGTATTCAGTGAAATCATAAGGAATGAACTATAGATGATACAAGGCCATGGAAATTCCCTGTGGCTCTCCTTTATCCGGTGAAAACTGGCATCTCAGTGCTCAGTGTTACCCACAATATGACATGCAAAGAACAAGGGTTCAAATTAGAAACAACAGTTTGTGGGCAAAGTGGTCAATATGGAGAGAGAGAAAAGAGAGAGAGAGAGAGAGAGAGAGAGAGAGAGAGAGAGAGAGAGAGAGAGAGAGAGAAGAGAGAGAACTTGAGAGTGGGAATGGATTTTAATGTATGTTGTACATAAAAGCATTCCAGATTGCAGGACTAGCATAATCAAAGGGGAAGAGGTGGGAAACAGGGGCTTAGGGAGAGGTAAAAATAACAAACAAACAAGTAAATAAATAAACAATTCAAACAGAATGATGCTCAGCAAGAAAGCTTAATAAAAATCTAATGTATGCATTCTGAGGTTAAATACTCAGTCCTTTATTTTATAAACAGTGGGGATAGCATAATCAAATGGGCAAAAGATGGGATTTATACAGAGCAGATTAGATTGGGGAAGGAGAGGTTGAAAGAGATTGGAGAGCACAGCACAGATGGTCAGTCAGTGTCTAACAAGATCATTTCTGTCCTTGAGTGAGCAACCTCCTAACTAACTGGCGTTTGCTAATTGGGAGCAGCCTTACTTTCTATCTTGATGTTTCCGAGGTTTGTCATCAGCAGTAGACTGTCTACTAGATAGAGTGTTCTTTTCTCACAGGCTAAATCAGAATTGTCTCACAGCTCTCAAGGTTACTGGATAATGCAGAGCAGGCAAGCTTGAACCCAAATGACATATAAGTCAGAATGGACTCCAGATGGAAACTGAGTCACATGGGCTCCCACAATCTCTTATAGAGAAAAATATGAAAAGCAAAAGAGGAGTCATGTAGACGTTAGTCAGTAGAAACTCTTAGACAAAAAAGAAGATGAAATAAAGCGTATACCCTAGAATGTCACTAATTTCACACAAATGAAATTCTAGAAGTCTCATGAAGGATACTGGTCAGAGGATTCTGGTTTGGATGAAAGTCTGAACTTTGCATGGCCCAGTGAAAGCTGAAGACCTCTCTACTGATGCACTTGGTTATAGACTAAGGAGCTATTTGGCTATGACTAGTGGTTACACCAACATGGTTTGCCAACTCCCCAGTTACAAACCCCTGCTCTTCCTGATGGGTATCCACTCACTTTTATTCCCTTCTTTGAATTAACAATGCTTTTCCTAACTACTGCAGCAGCCAGATCCAGCTGTAATCTGGAAACACACCTCTGGGTTTGCCTCTGATGTCTTCCCTGACAAACAACGGTCCTATAGTCATAACAGATAAACCCACATGGCTGATGAGCTGGAGAACCATGCAGAGGGAGACTCATCTGCATCTGGATTAGTTTGTGTGTGAGGACTGATGCGAAGAGTTGATGCTTTGCATAAGGAAGGGAAGAGAAATTCAAAAGATAGTAGCTTAATGAAGCAAACTTTCTCACTGTTTAGTCCACCCCTGGAAAGACACAGTAAAGTACTGTCTGGTAACTACATCTCCCTCCACCTCAGCCATGACCATCAAGGCAGGGCAGAGTGGAGGATGAGGAAAAAGCCACATACTCATTTCTCTGGGAACATATAGAATACCACCCTATGGTTTTGGGCTACAGTTTTGTTAAGACTAGAAACATGGAGTTCTATCTGAGGCATCTAACTGTAGCCTACTGCATCCCTGAAGGCTTCCTTATACCACACAATCTTCAAATGTACCCTGTCACCAGCTACTTTAATCCCTTTCTTCATCTTTTACCTAGTGCAAGTATGTCCCCTTGTGATTTATATATTGAACTTACAAGTTACCAGTTGATATATATATATATATCTTGGTATGGGAAAATAGTCTGTAGTCTGTCAATTATATTTTAAATAAACGCTGATTGGCCAGTAACCAGGCAGGAAATAGAGGCAGGACAACCAGACAGGAAGTAAAGGCGGGTCAAAAAGAACAGGAGAATTCTAGGAAGAGGAAAGTTTGGTCTGCAGTCCTGACCCAGTCACAGAAGAAGCAAGATGTAACTGCCATGCTGAATAAGGTACCGAGCCACGTGGCTAACATAAACAAGAATAATAGGCTAATATAAGTTATACGAGTTAATAAGAAATCTGAGCTATTAGCCCAATCAGTTTATAACTAATGTAGACTTCTGTGTGATTATTTAGGACTCAATGACTGTGGGAACTGGGCAGGACATAAAACCTCAGTCAACAATAACTACTGGTAGCTATGGATGTAGATGTATTTGGAAATAGGGTCATTGAAGGTGTAATTTATCATAGTGAGGTCACACTGGAACACAGTGGGCCCCTAATCTCATATGATTGGCCTTAAGAAAAGAACAAATTCAGAGAGAGATGAACATCAAACAGAAACACATACCCAGGAAGAATGAAAGTAGAGACCTAAGTGGTGCCTTCACAGGTCAAGGAAGACCAAGCAGAACCACAAGCCATCAAAAGATATGTGACAAGTGTGGTGGGATTTTGTTTGTGCTGTAACAAATAAAGCTTGCCTGAAGATTGGAATGCAGAGATAGCCACACTAACGAGCCATAGAGGACAGGCAGTGGTGGTACACACCTTTAATCCCAGCACTGAGGATGCAGACACAGATGGATCTCTGTGAGTTCAAGACCACCCTGGGCTACACTAGATTGAGCCACTCTCAAACAGAAACAGAGTCAGGCGGTGGTGGCTCACCCCTTTAATCCCAGCACTCGGGATGTGGAGACAGGAAGAGACATGACTGGGCAGAGAGAGGACTATAAGGCAGGAGGAGACAGGAGCTCAGCACATTTAGTCTGTAGGTTCCTGGAGACAGGATCTTGCCCCCTTCAGTCTGAGGACTCAGTAGAGGTACAAAAAAAATCTCTCTAGTGGCTGGCTCCTTCACTTCTCTGATCTTTCAGCATTTGTCCTGATATCTGACTCTGGGTTTTTATTTTTGAGAGCAGTTAGGATTCATGCTATAGAGATGCATGAGGATTCTCCTTTACCACTTTCAAGTGAAGCTAGCTATAGTGCCCAGAATTTCAACACGATGAACCCACTCCATCCATGTCATTGGTTATGGCAGCCCTAGCAGTCTAAAAAGGGCTCTTATCATATCCTGTGAAAAGCTGTTTTGGATACCCGGAGAAGAAAGGTTGCTATTTCAGAATGGCCATGGGTTGAGGCCAAGTGAACATTTCCCCTCTCTTTAACTCACCGTCTCCAAACAGCTGCAGAATAGCAAGGTCCACCTGGCGCTTCCACCCGGAATCTTTCTGGATAGCAATGCCATAGCCAGTGGATGCAAAGACCTTGCCGCTGCCAATGGTCACCAGCTTGCAGCCTTCATCTCTTCCGGCCATGTAGTTGAGCACTGCTGCATCGTAGATGAAAGCATCAAGCTTCCTGCACAGAAAAGAAAGGAACCAACAAATACCAAGGAGGAAATTACACAACAGAACTACCTATTGGGCCATTAGTATGAGTGGTGCAGTTCCAGAAGCTACGTGGAGGCCTGGTTCCCAGTTAGGCTCATATTGGCCTATTGTCAGAGCCTAAAGCCTGTGTCCCAGGCTGTTGCTCTTGATGGGACTTCAGGTTCAAAAGAGTCATTTATTTCTCCCCTCCCACTAGGAATGATAAGAATATAAGTTGGGCCCGAGGCCAACTCATAATCTGTGTCTGAAAAGGAGAAGGAGTAAAAAGCAATCAATAAAAATAATAACAGAAATAATGAAAAGTAAGCACCACAATGATAACAAATAGCATGGGTAAGATTTATATAACGTTTTTCATTTCTCAGTTCATTACAGTCCAGAGTGGGGGAAAGTGTAGGTTGACATGCTTCAGGAGATGCATGGCTATTTTGGTGGTCAGAAAGGTTTCACTATTGTCTTGTCTTGTAAGACTTTGCTTTGAGGGGCCCTAGTGGTGAATGACAGCCCAAGCTTGTGGGGAAGCGAATGGGAAACCTTGCAGGAGAAGATGACATACACAATCAGCAAGATCATTCAAATTCCTAAACCTATAGGCACATGGTGTGAGACATGGAGCTTTGCGAAGACGGGTTACATAGAGAAAAGATCCTGGCTAAGAGCAGGAAGGCATGCAGATTGTTTCAAACCAACATGTCCATACATTAAAGGCAGAGGAAGCGCTCGGATGAAGCCATGCAAGTGACAGGCCCAAAACGAAGCAGAACATGCAGCCCCCGGCCCAGCCAGCCCTGGCCAAACATTTATAAGTTGGAGATCTTTGTGCTTCTTTAAGAAAAAAAAAAAAAGCAAGTCCTTTCTGACATGAAAAGTCACAGGACATTTTATAAAATGCATCTTATTAAAAAATATTGATTGGTGGCTTGCCAAACATCTGGTGTAACTGGGAGCTATGGGTGTCCCACAGTTTGAACTACCCAGAGTTCCCCTACCCTGGCTTCAGACCTCATCTTCTGAAGTCTCTTGTGACTTTGTTTAAAGCAGCAAGATTGCATCTCACAGTATTTTAAGCATCCACACATCTAGGTGGTGCTTGAAGATTTTGTGGTAGAAGGGTGACCGAACAAGGTCCACGGGCTGGTAGTCATCACAGAATGAAGAGAAACAGTGGTGTGACCCATTAGCCTCCAAATCTCAACATTTCCAATGCCCAGTGTGGATGGCTTTCAAACAAAAGGACAAGTGTGCCCGGTGAGCTCCGTGACAGTCCATCTATAGTTTGTGGAGCAGCGGAGGCACAGAGACGGGCAATGAGGAAGGATAACCAAGGCTGGGATTGGAGCTCAGTCAACACACTCTTAACTGTTGTCATCTAAAACCTTTTGCATGCTTCTTCTTTTATTTCTCCCTTGTCCGTGGATCCCAGAATAGGCTTTTCCATCCCATGTGCAACATACATGAGCTCTCTCCTTGATTCTTCCTTCTACACGTCCATGGGTTTCATTTCTACTCCGTGGCCACATTCATGCAAGCAGAAAACAATTTGCAGGATGGTAACACAGAAGCAAGTAACAGAATAAGCACTTTTGTACAATGGTTGGGATGGCACTGTCAAATTTAACTTGGCAGCAGTGTTTGATTTAATGATTATGGTACCAGTTCAATCTGTGTCTAATGGATGGGAGAAACATATCACTCTGAGCTCGGAGGCCATTCTTACCCCGTTTTCAGGGAGAGCAATGCATCATCTACACCCCTTTGGTTGAACTTTCCCATGTAGGCATGCATTTCTGCATAGTTATTGCGGATATTCCTCTCTGTGCTGCCATTGGGCACAGTCCCAAAGCGGAAAGGGGGTGAAAAGTCATTAGGTCTCTGGAACTGGAGAGAGAAAGACAGAAAGAGAGAGACAGACAGACAGACAGAGACAGGGAAAGGAAGAAATGCTTTAGAAAAATGTGAAGAGACATTAAGTCAGCATTAGTGAGTTTATAATGGGAAGGAACCAGCTCTAATTCACCAAACACATCAGTCCTCATGCAGGAGCAGTAATTGCCTTCTGGAAGTAGACTTCAATTCAACTCAATTTAAGACGTATTGTTAAGAGATTTCTACTCGCCCAACCCCGAGTTTAATCCATAACCCTGTGTGTTTTTTCTTTGCACACAGCACAATACCAGCGGTGATGGGCCTGAAAGTGGTGTGATCCAGTTTGACCATGGTAGATTAGCCAGCTTTATTTCCAAAAATTGTCTAAAATCTCCTCCTAGGCCTCTTAATACACTGTCATTGTACAATTAAGGTCACACAGCATTATATTCATGAAGATAGTGTTTGAATATCAAGTACATTTTGCTAAGAGATTTTGTTCTTGACCTTCAAAGCACTCAAAATTCCACTGATCTGATTCCGGCTACTGAATAACTTGCAAACCCCATGTCATTTTAACCATGTTCCCCTCGTACTTAAATTCTGAGAGCCGGGCGGTGGTGGCGCACGCCTGTAATCCCAGCACTCGGGAGGCAGAGGCAGGCGGATCTCTGTGAGTTTGAGGCCAGCCTGGTCTACCAAGGGAGTTCCAGGACAGGCTCCAAAGCTACAGAGAAACCCTGTCTCGAAAAACCAAAAAAAAAAAAAAAAATTCTGAGAGTGTATCTCCAGCACCTAGCACCAGAACTGAAATTTCTTGGATTCTATCCCCATGACATCAGTTTTATTACCCTGCAGTGAGTTAGGTCTTAATGTTGCTTCCAGAGCATATAATTTGACCATTTGTATTTTCACAGCTTCGCCGAATCCATCTCTTTCACAGAAACTCACCTTTCTCTTTGGGGCAATTCATGCCCTTCATTTCAAAATATAGCTCACAGCAACTGCTCTGGGAAACCTCCTGTGAATTCCCCCTTCTATCAAATTGACCTCAAAGTGATCCATCAGTACTTTTATTCTGGTTTTGAGGGCTACGGCTCATCCCATAAATTCGGCGCCTCCCGAAATGCACCAGCTGAGTACTGAGAACTAGTCTTTGATCTTGAGGTTGAAACAGACATGAAGACCAGCTTTGCCACTTACTATTTCATGACTCTGATCATTAACAGAAAATGTGCCACATGTCTTCCTCCAAAAGAAAGAGTGGGCGGTGCCCAGCTTTTAAGACTGTGACGGACTTCACACAATGCGAGAGACATGCTTGGCAGTACCCGCTACACAATAGGGTGGCGTGACACAAACAGATTGCCCTGTAGGCAGGTCTGTAAGGTATTTTCTTGGCTAGTAATTAATGCGGGAGGGCCTAGTTCGCTGTGGGCGGTGCCACCCTTGCACAGGGGTCCTGGGTTTTTATAAAGAAAACAAACAAACATGGAAAAGCAATGGAGAAGAAGCCAGTAAGTAGCACTCCTCCCTGGTTTGTCCTCCAGTTCCTGCCTCCAGGAGTTTCTGCCTTGGTTTCCCTCATTGATGGACCATGTTGGGACATATAAGCCGAAGAATTCCCTACTTGCCCACATGGTCCTTGGTCAGAGTCTTTACCATAGCAATGGAAAGCAAGCTAAGACCATAGGTGCTCAGTAATGGCTCCTATGTTGTTTTAAACTCATGTACATTTTAATTTTGTTTGCTGATAAGCAGCAGGTTGTTTAATATTCTTGCCCTGTGAATATAGCTAAGATGACACAGAATATGGGCATAAAACTGTGCCTTGGATTACTCAGGACAGTGAAGAAGTTTAAGTCCCTCTTGGTTTCAATACTGTACCGTTATCGTGGAGCTGTGTTTGAAAACCTAGCCCATCAACCTGGGGGACCACTGAGCTTTTAAAACACCCCAGGCTCAGTGGCCATTCTTGTAATGTGAGGGCTTCAAGGGCTATAGATTATCATTGCGCAAGGTGCCATCGCAGCAACGGAGTTGTTGTGTTGGTCACAGGTAAGAGTAGAGTCAAAGAGCCACACTGTGGTCATGGGGTGTGTAGGGACCTCAAAAGACCAGACTTCCCAACTGGAAAAGTTGCCTTTTGTGATCAGCATGATTTATATCATTAATATCCTCTGTTTTTTTAAAAAAGGTTACAATTTTTAAGCAAATAAAGATAGAAGAAGAATCAGAGGACTTTAGAGTTGAGTTGTCCACTCAAAGCTTAAATCTCTCGTTGGACAAATGATGAAACAGGGCTCAGGGAGGGTAATTTTCTCAATAGCACCCAGTGGCAGCGGTGGCCACTATCATCAGTGTTTCTCTGGCCTAATTAAGAGTGACCCTTCACTGTGCCCGGCAGACAGTGAACTTACAGTAAACAAGGTTATGCTTTAATAAAAGAGACAGATACCAGAACACTTCACACATTACTGTCAAATAGAACTCCCCATAAGTTTGAAGAAAGCCCTTCCCCAAACTCAAAGCTAGCATGGGAGGTAGCAGCCAGTGTAGTCAAATAAACTCCCTCATCTGTAAATCTGCATTTGGCTGGGACAATGACAATAGATACAAACGTTGACTAAGACATTGCTCCATATCAGTTTCCGAAGTACTGTTGATATTGGAACTACATCCAATTCAGATCTAAGATAAATTATTATCATCTAAGTATTTTTTAAAACAAGGTATGCAAGGTACATGGGATAATTTTTGATTAACTAACTGGAATTCTGTGCCCAATGTTCCTACTTCCTGATGGAGTCACAAGCCAAGATGTTTCTAACTTTGTACCATGCTCTTTATGTTTGAAATGATCTTTTAAGTTCTCTATGCTGTTTTACAATCACATCCATCGCTAAATCAAACATAAAAAAATATAGACCTAGAACAGCAGACGCCATTTTCAAGGAGAAGGGCATCACTGGAGGATGTGAAGACACGCTGAAGAGCTCCAGGCCATTACAGCACTGGTGCAAAGAAGCTGAAGGGGAAGGTGGGCAGAATGGAGTGGCTGCCCACAGACATGCGCAAACACAGGCGAAGGCCATTCAATGGAGATAAGCTAGCCTTCAACAAATGCTCTGAAGATAATTAGATGTTCCTGTACCGAACAAACCTTATCCCTCACCTCCCAAGATCAATAGCAATTACCTCGGAGTTGTAAAAATTTCAGGAGGAACTATATGAGACCATTTTTGTAGCCTAGAATTAGACGAAGCCTATACGTCATGTGTACAACCCACCAGCAGAGGGAATAAAGATAAATTAAAGTTCCTCAAGATTCAGAACTTCTCCTTAAAAGATGCAGTTATGACCATGAAAAGGCAAGCCACCAACTGGGATGAAGTATCTGGAAATGAATTGAAGCTATTTAAAAAACAAATTAGATAATAATGGAACAAGACTTGGACCGTTTAAGGCATCTTCGTGAGCACATAACCCGACAAACAAACCTAGACTGCAATGGGAAGGATGGAAGGGACCATCCTCAGAACAGAGTTTAGCTTGAGGCAGTTGGGATTGAATTAAGTCCTGGTTCATGCCTGTTACAGGAACATGAACATGGGCAAGTTCTTCAGTCTTGCTACGTTCCATTTATTTCTGAAAATATTATTTTATTAGATAATAAATAGGAAGGTACTTAATACTGCATGAAACTCGAAACTGTTAGCTGCTTCTGGGGCAGCAAAGTTCCAGTACCTAAAACTGCCCTGTGTGAGGCAGTGTTCCCTCAGACTCAAGTCTTAGTCTCTAATCTGCCCCTAAAACTAGGTCAGTCCAGGGGCCAACAGGGAGGACATGGGCTCAGAATTAGCCAGAGCGGATGTACCCATAAGCTTGCCTTCTCCTTTGAAAGTTCTTGTTTAGCTTGAGAGTGAGCTTAAATCAAACACCTCTTCAGGACTGTCATTGGGCCCTGAACCTAACTAAAATTCACATTCGCAGGGAACAATATGCTTAAGGAGACCCATGGAGACGACACAAAGGAAAACTCCCAGATGCCTCGATATTTCGATAAATGCCCTTGTGATAAAACACACCCCAAGGTGCAAGGCCTTACTGTTTAACCTCCACGAGAGTTGATGGTCTTTGGGGTATGGTGGAAGAAATAAAAAGTATACCATGAAGAATCTAAATTAGAACAGGTAGGACCTTGACAAATAACTTAAAAAATTATGACTCCAATAACAATTTAATTTAAAAACTGTCTGATTTTAAACTAGTGAATTAAAACAAACCAGCATTCCTTACAATCACCATTGGTCACTGTAACACTTCCTTCAGTTCAGTCTCTCTAGGCTCCACCCAGACTGGGGTTGCTGAGACACAGATCCAGCTAGTGAGATGGTAATAAAGAAGAGGAGGCTCCATAGGGATTGGGCCCATTTCACAGAAGAAGACACCAAAGTCCCGAAGAGTCAAGAATATAGCTCAAAGCTGTGTGAAAGAGAAGGACAGGCTGAGATTTTCCATGGCCAGCCGGGATGCAGCCAAGAGTTATTTTGCCCTGGCGTCCTGGGAAGTGAGCTCATATGCTCTTAGGTGGGGTCACCTGGGAAAGGCTATCCTTCCTTTCCTGGTGTCAGGGTTACTTGTTCCCACCCTCTCTGCTGGATCCAAGGCTTGCTCCTGGCAATCACTGTAGGCTCATAGCACATGCGGTAACACCAAAGCAGGATGTTAAGAGATATAATCTCACTTGCTCTTCCTGGAAAGCGTGCATCAGAATCGGCACCCTGAAGCCTTTCACATTCACATCTCAGCCTCCATTAAAATGACCGTAAAGTGAATTTGCCTTGCTTGTCAGTCACACAGGGACTGAGGGTGAGAAGGTCCTCACTCTTACCCCAAATGGGTCCCTGGGGCTGTTTGGCTGCCACCACCTCAGGAAAGAGTCTGTTACAGAGCTTGAGGCAATGAAAAAAAAAAAAAGAAACAAGGGAAGGGGTACTGTCTAGTCCCGTTTGTTTTCTTACAGTCAAATAAATATGCACGTTGATTTTCCTAAGTGCGGGGCTTTCTCTTTTTATCCGTTAATAATATCCACACTCATTTAACACCTATGTATATACTGGAAATTACCACCTCAACTTCTATTATGATAATTAGAATACATCAGTTCATTTGGCAAATATTTATCAAGCACCTATTACTGGAGAGGACTGTATTAAGTTATAAAGAAAAGATAAAGGAATCAGGCCCTATTTCCAGGAGCTGACCTCCCTGGAGAGTCAGAAATGTAAGTGTTCATCCAGTGTTTATTTGTTCTGCCATTCGCTTCTCCTGGCACGCATTCTTTCATTTATATTGTAATCAGGAAGTGTTTATTCTGCATAGACAGGGTTCTAGGTGCAGAGGATGCGGCACTGCCAAATGAGATCAAGAAGCTCACGTCTAAGAGAAGTGGTGAGTAATATTTATACAAGCATACATAGGTACAGACATGCATGCATGTATAAAGACTCACATATACATGCATGTATGTGTTTTAAATATGTGGTAGGCAAAAGTTAGCCACACAGATTTTGCCAGTCACATCATATCCCTATGCTTCCTCTTCCTGATTCAAGGCTGTAGTGATTGAAGGGAAGTGACCCCCAAAGGGATTGGCCAACATATCAGAGATCCCAATAAAGCCATTTTGGACCCTCAAGCCCAGCCATTTTCAGCTTAGCCTCCAGGTGAAGATCAGGTGACTTTACCCTTGCCACATAAAATAGAAGACACACACAGCCAAGTTTTACCCAGATATCTGATCCCCAAGACACTGCAATACAATAAAGCATTTCCTGCTTTGAGCTTTTCAGCACCGGGGTAGCTTCCCAGCAAGGAGTTCCTGGTTTCAGACGGTGAAAATAAAGCGTTCCACGACAAGAGAAACCCGGTAATGATACAGAATGACTTTGATTGCCTGTCATCAAAAGGCCTCTCTGAGAAAGCAGCATTTGAGCTGAGACCTGAATAAGAAGAACTGGGTATCCAAAGAACATGTGGGGCATACAAGAGGCCCAGGAACTGGCCAATTAAAAGGCCCAGCCTGGTGACTCAGGGCAATGCACAAAGTGACAGGAGCCCTGGGGAAGCTGGGCCTTGTGGGAGCACATCGCAAACGGCAAGTCAGGGGGTGACACAGAAGAGCTGTCCACTTGGACAGAAAAAGAAAAGCAGTGTCTAGACAGTCACAGTATAGACATACCAGCCACACCCACTCGGTGCCGAGAGAGCGAGAAAACCCAGGCACACTAACTGACCAGCAGTATCCTCTCCTTTGCTCGAGCCTTATAGATAAGGCTGAAGGCCGATATGAGGAAGGGGGATGCATTGCCTAACAGCTCCCAAAGGACCTGACATCTATACAGTAGAGTTTAGAGGTCTCACTCTAAGACCCTGGCTCTCAACCTATGGGTAGCAACCCCTTGGGGGTTAAACAACCCTTTCACAGGTTTGTCTAAGACAACCAGAAAACACAGATTTATACATTACAATTCATAACAGTACCGAAATTACAGTTCTGAAATAGCAATACAAATAATTTTATGGTTGGGGTCATCACAGCATGAGGAACTGTATTAAAGGGTCGCAGCTTTAGGAAGGTTGAGAACTGCTGTATTGAGGTGTGATAAACAGGGGGGCCTCTACCTGAGGACATGTCCAGCTCTGTGCTGTGGTTCCCGGACTTTGTGGAGTGTACCCTGTGCGCCAAGTGTGAGTGAGTATTCAGCTAGTTCTCCAGAGTGGGCCGTATAGCAGTAGAGGGTCTGGCACGCGATAAGCAAACGGATGTGCCCTTAGTGTTAACATGGCTACTGCTGTCATTATCATCACGACCGTTGTCGTGGTGTCCTGGGAGGACTCTGTCAGAAAGACAAAACCAGGCTTGGTGTGAGAAAGAGTCCTCTAGAGCCAGCACATTACACCAGGCTGGGAGGACCGAACTGAGAGGCAGGAGCTGGAAAAGATCTGAGCTCTGAGCTTTGATGGGAACTGTGGCAGGGCAGGGGTGTGTGTGTGTGTGTGTGTGTGTGTGTGTGTGTAAACAATGTGAGGCTTTAGGCATGTTTTGCTGTGGCTTGAATGAGAACCCCATAGGTTCCTGCATTTAAATACTTAATCCTGTTATTTCAGGGAGGTTTAGAAGCCTGGCCTGCCTGAAGCATGCCATGGAGGGTAGGCTTCAGAGGTAAAATCCACCTGCCAGTCCAATTCCTTCTTTCTCCGCCTTGGGCTTGTGTTTCAAGTGTGAGCTCTCAGCATCCTGCTCCAACTACCATGCCGCCTGCTTCTTCTGCCTTGCATTATGCGCTCTAACTCTTTGGAACCATAACCAAAGTAAATCCGTCTATAAGTTGCCTTGATCAGCCATTTTATCTCAGCAACAGAAAGGGTCACAATGTTATTCTACCCTTCATAACCATGAAGCACGGTGCATGCTGCACACTGAACACAGGAGACCACAGATCTACCGTGACCATAAAAATTCCGAATGAGAACAGCCGTCACCAGGTCAGGATTCCTGGAAGGCTTCCTGCAGGGGGCGGACTGAAGCTGCAGAAAGGGTAGTGGAGTTTGGAGTGGTAGAGGGCAGGGGTGCTGTTTGCACACTCCCCTCTAACCCGATTAGCATCCTGAAGTGAGAGTGGAGCCATTTGTGAAGTGTTTAGGGTCACTGGAAAGTGAAGTACTGGAGACGACACTCCAAATCTCCTCAATGCAGGTGGTCTCTGTGGTCCAGGCTGCTGTTTGGACCCATGGACCTCTAGCTCAGTGGCCTGTCACCAGTCACCTGTCCTCTGGAAGTTAACAGAGAATTAACCACAGTTAGCTCTGGTGAGTAACATCACACAGGGAGAGCGGCTCTACTGAAATAAAGGGGCTGAGAAAGTATCTTTAATGTAAAGACCAACCCGGAAAATGGCTCTTCTCCTTCTGCCTGTCCCATCAGCATGTGCAGATCAGTGCAAACCAGAGCTATGACCTTGCAGAGCTGCAGACTGGACACTCTGCACAAGGCTATCCTGCTTGCCATGAGGGACCTGGGGGCTTTGTGTCTTCAGAGCGTGACAATCCCGCAGTATAAATAATTCATCCCATTACTTCTGGTTCTACATTTGAATAACAAAGAGAATCAATGCCCAAATGCCACTCAGCCCTTCTAGGTCCTCAGGAGAAAAGATGGTGGCTTCTGACTGCAGTCTGCGTGCTGATGGAAATTCTACAGAGACCCTCTTTACCTATCCTGAGCTTTCCTCTTCTCTTACCCCTCCTGTTATGGACACTGCCTTCCACCCACACAGTGCTTTCAAACTATTGACTCTGCGTGTCATTATCATCATTGATGTCTTAGTTAGTGTTTCTTCTATTGCTGCACTGAGACACCATGACCAAAAAACCAGTTGGGGAGGAAAGGGTTTATTTGGCTTACACTTACACATCAGTGTTCATCACTGAAGGATCAACCTTTACACACTTGCCATGATTGACTGACTGTTGGCTTGCGGAAGACACCAGAGCAGCAGGCTATCATGAGCAAAGGTATCAATGCCCACGAGTACAGTGTGCACCCTGAAGGTGGGAGGAAAGCTTGTATATGTAAACATGGCATACGAATTTGGTGCCCGGATGGAAGCCACATCATGAGTGCATTGACAGACAGGCCAAGGGAAGACACAGAATTTGGGTGAATTAGGACTCAACATAAGTGTATAGCTGGGATAAGAGAGGGGCTATATAAGAAATGTCTACTAGAAAATGGCCAAGAACTTGGACTATGGTTTCATAACAGGAAGACAAAGGAAATGCACATCAGAATGAAACCTTATGTTGAGAGCCAGGGAGGGAAGGGAGTCTGAACCCACCTGTTCTCCTTGTTCTTCCTCTAATGCCTAGTTGCCCTGGGAGACCACCTAGAAGTTGCCAGAACCCCCTAGGTTGTTTTGCTCAAGCATCCTCTTCTCTGCCCAAGAATGCCCTGGGTAACTAAGACAGTCTCCCGCAATTGTGCCAGCCAGACTCCTAGGCCTACCCCGATGTGCCGAGGGAAAACTGTGACTGCCCTGCTAACGACTTCCTCTGCTTTACTGGATTTTTCTCTCCACGAGATGAGACCTGCTAATACTACACATCACTTTCTTTTCAGTTTCCGTTTTTTCTGCCCTCCTTCCCTTCTCCCGGTGATTTTTCCTGTTGCACTCACTGTAATTCCAGGCTCTAGAACAGTCCCTGACCCTAAATAAACTCTCCATATGCATGATCTAATAAGGAAATGAATTGAATCCTGTGTATTAGTCCTCACACGCCATTTAAAATGCTTACTGGTTAATGCAGACTCACGCAACATGGCCAAGTGGGATGTTGCTCAGATGTAGTGCTGGACTGTCGTCCCCAGGGACAAGGAGTTAATTTGTCCTGATGTCAGCTGAGGACATCTTTCCTGGCACCATCTTCATTTTTCCTCAAAAACTGTATCAGAGCTGAGATCCCATAAGAGCTTGTCAAATCTAGGACTTGACAATGTATATAGATATTTCTTTGGCATCGGAAATGCCACAGAGTTGGGGATGATTCTGATAACACGGGGATGAAGTGAGCCAGAGGCGTGAGGATGGAGAGTTCGTGTTTTACCCTTCAGCAGTCCCTGTCACAGCTCGTCACCGCTGAGCTCCTCCAACCCACTTTCAGGCAAGACTGCTGGAAAGTAGTCTGCTGAATCCCACAACACTCCAGCTTCCAGATGGCCTGGGGGAGATCAGGGATTTTTTTTTTCCAGATTTTGTTTGAAGCTATGAGTACCAGCAAAGACCAATGGCCTTAAGGAAGGTTTTGGGTGGCAGATGTAGATAAAGTCACTACTATCTGAGGTTCTAAAGTTGTTGCTCCAGGAGTCCCAGCGTATTGGATCCATTGGAGGAGGTTACTAGAGGTCCTACATATACATGGAGCTCCTCACTGGAGTCATCTGTAGATGAACCAAGAGCTTCTGGAAGCACTGATGTCTTCTGAGTCAGGAAGTGGGGGTGGAGGTTGGACTCTGCCAGGTAAGGTCTCTGGCCAGTGGTGATGGGGGGAGGGCAGGTCAGGGGACAAGTGCGTATCTGTTGTCCTGGGGACCCATCTGATCAATAGGTTTCCCACTGACAAATGGGAAGGAAAGCATTTGCCTCCCCATCACATCATGACCCATCCATAGCCCAGCGGGACTTCTTCCTTTGGTCAATAAAGTCGGCTCTACATAGAGACACCAGAGCTGAGAGAATGCCAGAGCCACAATGTGGCCTAATGATGCCACCAAGCACAGTGAATGTCCAGGGCTCCCAATGGGCCTCAAAGGCCAGGGCTCTGAATGAAAACCCTTTGGTAAAGAAACTGGCTTAACTTTGTCACACTCTTTCCCTGGACTTATTCTGCACTGAGTTTATTTCCAAGACTACCCGCTATTTTTCCCAGTACACGTGTGAACTGGGTAATGGAGCTGGAGAAATGGAGATTGAGTCACTTCTGTATGGCCCAGAGGAGAAAAGAAAAGCCAGGGATATCATACCTGTCGGAGATCAAAAAGCTTTTTCACCTCGGCGTATGTCTTGGGTGCTAGGCTGCTCAAGACATGAAGGAAAGTCGATGATAAAGACAGCAGAATCCTCAGGCCTTGAGGATTCACTAAAGTTCTTGTGTCTAAGTCACCCATGAGGGACCTCCAATTATAATGCATGAGAAGATTCCGCTGCAGAGTGTCATCAGCCAGGTTGTTAGAGGAATGGAATTCAACATCCCCAAGTGACAAAGGATTGAAAGTCATTCTACACTGTTAACTCATGATTAATATTCTGCTTTAATATCATTTATTCAAATGCATTCAGTGAACACCTGTCATGTTATCAGAATCCATAGATAGGGAAGTTATGCTGGAATTTGTATATAGAAGACCATGGACAATTTAAGAAATAATATTTGGTGTGTACTTCTGGAAAATCTAAGAAGCTACTACTATCTTTAATAACCCTTTGATATGAGCCTGCTTTTTTGTGGGTTGTCCCCCGTCCCCTCTTAAACAGGAAGTGTTAATGGTTCTTTTGAGTTGACTGACTTCTGCTGTTGGTGGTGCCCAGGAAAACAACAGGTGCTCTGCAAAGACTTGGCTGACTGGGAAGGGGGATCTTTCCATTCAGGGAATGAAGTTGGCTCGACACTGGCAGGCCAGAGGGACCTACTCTACTGGTCACGAATAGGAGTTAGGTGATAGTCAGGGCTCTGAAGAGGTCTGATATCCCCCAGATAAGTCCTGAAAGAGCACTGCAATTTAAAGTCTGACAAGCCAAAATACTAGCACAGGTGGAGACCCCATTTATTCACTTCTCTTCTTACATGTCTGCCCCATTTAGGTGGCTTGACGGGAGGAAAAGCTAAAAGGTGTGAAAATTCTATCTGGCACAGGAAAGGTCAAATATTTCTCATCTGCATTCCTTCCCTTTCTTTCCCTGTCGCCATTGCTATGAAAAAGCTTTCTCGTTCAAATAAAAACTGTACGGCTTTGTCTTCCATGATGAACACTATATGAGTTTAAGAACCTTCTTCTCGTTCATTCATTCACTCACTCATTCACTGAACCATTTATTCAGTCATCCAATAAGTTCTTGCAATCACTAAGGTTTCAGTGGAGAACACAGAGAAGTATGGAGACATCTTAACTATTAGTGTATCATGCTACATACCACGTGATTTCTATGATAGATTAAGAGAAACAGGGACAAATAAATTTAGTTTAGAATCTCTCCTAGATTTTAAATATACACCCCCAGAGAACTAGGAGATTGTACCTAGGACCTGGAGCTTGCCAGGTAAGCAATCACCACTGGGCTACGTCTCCAGTGTCTCTCAAATTGAACACCATATGTGCACTTGGTGACCCGAGCTCTAGCTTCTGCATCCATGGAACCTTTTGCTGATGAGAATATGGCACCCTGAAGCGCCTCCCTTTCAACTCGAGCCCATAGCCTGGAGTGAGTTCGCAAGAAAATTCCCAGGTAACATCAGATAAACACATTAAAATATATTTATTTTTTTCTATATGACACTCAAATTCTGCATCATTCCGGGCTTAGGGAAGATACTTTATTTGGAGGAAGCACACGGGTGGAAGAGATCAGATTGCTGGTAGGGCAGATCAGTCTGAATGGCAGGATTATCTAGATGAGTCCATCTCTCACCTGTAATCTAAAGATTTTAATGAGAGGAAAATGTCCTTATTAATGAGGACATTTCTTTATCCTCATTAACGAAGGTTTTATTTTCTTATCGAACTCCATGATACAACGATCCTATTAAGAGATCAGTGGCGAGATTCCTTTAATGAATCCAAGCATTGTGCATCCTGCTTCTCTGTCAATGGACTGCAGAGAAGCTGGACTTGATTGTAAACTTGCAAGTCAGAAGCTAATTAGTAGAGTAGGAGACATTGCCAAGATAGGCTGTGAAGAGAGATGCTCTTCTGGCTGGAGACATAGCTCAATGGTGAGTGCTGGACTCCGACCCCAGAACTCCAAAAACAAAGGATTCTTGTGAGATAAGAGACATGTGTCACCAGGCAAGAAGGATGGTTAGCGAAAGGGTAGCCATAAGCAATTGAGTTGGGTCTGTGTGGGAACTCCAAACACATGGGGAAGCATGTAATATCTCAGAGGATGGATGGAAAGTGCTCCCCAAGTCCGAATGACTGCTGACAGTGACATCACATTGGACTGGAGTGCTAGGCAAGAGCTCTGTCATCAAGCTGTATCCCCAGACAGAAAAACACCCGCTTCACAACCTCATCTAACATATTTCCCCATTCTACTAACTGGCCTCTGGTTTTCAGTTTCATAAATAATCGTAAAGCAGACTGTCTTCTCTGCCATCCGTTGACAAAAAAACATGATACTTGCAAAAGATAACTACATTCGCTTTTCTTACTGCTATGAACCAATAGCCCACAAAATCTACTTAAAGAGGAAAGGATTTGCTTTGGCTCGTGGCTTAAGAAGGGATACCGTCATCATGGTGCAGAAGGCAGGGAGTCAGCAGCATGAGATGGAGGAGTGGAAAACAGGAAGTGGAGCCCAGACTACTAAACCTCAAACCCTACCCTCAATAAGCCATTTTCTTCAGGAAGACCCCACTTCTAAAGATTACAAAACCTTCCAAAACAGTGCCTCCTGCTGGTGACCCAGGGTTAAACACGTGAACTTTTTCTTGGGGAAGGGGAGAAAGTTTTACTTTCCAAATTACAACACCCATGAAAACAGGTCAGGATGAGGAGGGAAAATATTAAAAGGATGAAGTTCAGTAGAAAGCATGCGAAAGAGTTCTCACCAGATAACCACAGCGAGAGGGAACAGGAACTGTGTTTGCCAAGAGCCGAGTCAAGAAAGATAGGAGGACCCTACGGACCGCAAGTGGCATTTGAAAAGTTGGATTGCTGCTTTTTGTTTGTGTTTGTTCGTTTTGTCTGCCTGCCTGTCTGCTTGTTTTTCCAGACAGGGTTTCTCTGTGTAGGCCTGGCTGTCCTGGAACTAGCTATGTAGACCACGTCAAATTCATAGAGATCTACCTGTCTCTGCCTACCGCCAGCCAAAAGGCTGCATTTTGATGGAAAGTTAAAAACTATATATATCTATATAGGATATATCTATATCCTAGATATTATCTATATCCTAGACATTATCTATATCCTAGGTAACATCTATATCCTAGGTATATTCTAGATATCATCCATATCCTAGATATCATCTATATCCTAGGTAT
>NW_004949097.1:1978759-2048031 GCF_000317375.1 Microtus ochrogaster
TATATCCTAGATATCATCTATATCCTAGATATCATTTATATCCTAGGTATCATTTATATCCTAGGTATCATCTTTATACTAGATAACATGTTAAATGCAGATAATACAGAGCCTTAAACAAAATATTCAGACAAATCATACGAAAAAGAGATCAATTAATCTACCAAAGTGGGATAGGGACAGGGGTTTTGGCAGAACTTGGCTCCAGTCTGAGCAAAGGGTGTATAAAGGTCAGGACCACTCTCTAGAAGGATGAGTGCAGCAATGGTGGATATGTACAGCTGGGAGCCTGGGGCTCTCTTAAAGAGGCAGCATCAGCCAGGAGTTTAGGAACAGAGCAAGAGCATACAGATCCTTGTCTTGTTTTTCTCCTTGGTGTAGCATCTGCCTCAAAAAGTTCTGGAGGAAAAGTCAACCAAACAAAACGATGTGGAGCTCTTAGCTGAGAGAGTGTCACCCAGTGGTCAGGTCACGAATGACTGGTGAGCTCTCTGGAGTCCTTGTCAATGCAGTTTTATAATAGTGGCTATCATGGGTGGGGGCCATGCTTGCTCATATTGCAAAAGAGCACACGATACAAATGCTAATTCAGTTGTGGCTTTGGAATGCAATTTCCCACAGGCTCCATCCAACCTAAGGACATACCATTCTCAATAGTTCACTTCTAAATTAGCTGTTGAAAAAACACCAAGACACTTCCCCAGTTAAACAATACTTCAAATGGTTAGCTAATTAAGAGCAATTTAATCCATCAGGGAGCAGAACTTTAGTCTTAGTACCAGTTTGTGTTCTAGGATTATTCATCCTTTAGTGAATGTACACAGTCACAGAGAGCAGTCTGCTGCCATCCGAAGGGGCGACCCATGAACTTGGCTGTCAGTGCTTGTGCCCACTTTCTGTGCTATTGCGAAATTTTATTCAGGTCTGGGTTCCAAGCCCAACGGTCCCGATTTTCCTACGCAGGTGTGTCTACCAAATCAAGATTCCAATTCTTTCCAGCTGAAGGATCTTGGGCTTAACAGGGAGGTGTTCTGAGGAAGATGTCTCACTGACAGACGAGTAAATGATAACTCCATTTTCCCAACATAAATACTCTGTGAGATGCATTTCAAGAGACAGTTTAGAGTCGCTTTGTTTTTATATAAAGATTTAAAGCAGAATTATAAGCACACCAAAGCATTTGTGCTAGTGATTTTGGTCGTCAGTGTGGCTGCATTTAGAAGCACCCAGAAGAGTCTTACAGCGCATCCCGAGGTGGGCTTAAGTAGTGTTCGCAGAGAGGACGTAACCAATGGAGGGGGAGGCACCCTGAGCCCTGTACCCCTCTCCTCTCCACCATGGGGTGAACCTCATGACATTCTCCTATACCATACGTTCTGCCATTGATCACACAGGACCAAACAACCACAGATGGTGTCCTCTAAAGCCAGACATTTTGGTCACAGTTATGCATAAGTAACCATTAAAGAATTCCAGGAAAATGGCTGCCACTCAGACCAGTCAGCCTAGATGACCAGGGAACTACTTTCCTCCAATGAATCCTGCTCTTCGCTGACCCCTGGATCATGGAAGTAGCAGGTACCGTCATGAGCGGGTGAAAGTGGAAAGGTTTCTCAACTGGGTCATGTATTACCCGGAGAGACACTTCCTGGTACGTGAGCCTAGGAATGATGACTGCTTCTGGAACACTTCCCACTTCCGGTGAGGAGCTGAAGCCACCTTATGGGCGTGGCCTCTGCCCAGCACCAAATTCCCACCCCACCCCCACACCACCAAGACAGCAGCTCCTTCACTGGAATGTTCCTCACTGCCCTTGCAGAATCCCAGAGCTTGCAGCAGGTCCAGCTCAAGCCACCGGACTGACAATTATGTTTAAAAGCCTTTTCTCACTGATTTGGGGTTGACAGGCAAGATCACAATCCTTACTGGAGAGGAGCCTGTCACATGCTAGGACAAGGTGAGGCAGCCAAGGCAGAAGTAAGTGCCTTTTCCATGTGACTACTGGGGAATGGGTCACCCTTCATATGCACAAATGACTGTATGTGCTCTCTGCTGGTGAACCTCAGGAAGGGAGAGGCTAGAGTTCCTTGTTTGTTTTGTTGACTATGAGAAAGGGCCCCTGAGTAATTGCTCTGTGTTATGCTCTGCTGGAATACCTGCTTTCCTGTGACAGTTTCTTGGTAAATGTGTATGTGTGTTTACACACACAGGATAGAGGACAACTTCAGTGTTGTTTCTTGGGTCCTGCTCTTTGTTTGTTTGTTTGTTTTGTTACAGAGTTACTTTATGGCCACTGGCTTAGAACTCACTGATCAAGTTAGGCTGGCCAGCCAGCAAACCCCAAAGATGCCCCTGCCTCCACCTCTCCAGTGCAGGGATCACAAGCACATACCACGATTCCTGACTTTTACATGTATGTTTTAGGGATGGAACTCAGGCCCTCATGCTTGCAAGTAATTTCTTCAACGCATGACCTCCCTCCCTGGTGTAAGTCCTAGGATTTTCAGGAGAGAAAACGAGGCCCCACATTTTGGCTCAGCAGCTCCCGACTCCTCGGAAAACCAGAACAGCCTCCTCTGCCAGCGAGCTAGCCTGCTCCTGTTCTCCCCTCCTCCTGTGCTGTCAGGCCTGGCCTGGCCTGGAGCCAGTGCCCTTGAAGCTGTGAATGAAGGGTCCTGCCCAAACCAGACTTGATTAAAATGCTTGCAGAGGAAAGGTCTGAGACTCTGCTGTTTACAGATCGTAAGCAGTTTTTCAATGACCCTCCAGGACCCATTCTGGAAAGGAGCTCTCAAAAGGGAATTGTAGATGAAGGGGCCGGGCCTTCCCAGTCCCAGGTATTCCTGGCCTCCCATTGGCTCTCACACCTGCCCAAGCTAGGCAGAAAGACTCCAAAACATAACAGGGGCACACAATTTACTCAGAACTTGTTCCACTCTTGCTGCCATTGTCTCTGGGCACACGTGGCAGGTGACAGGGAGGAAACAAACACAGGAACCCAGGACCTGCTCAGGAGCTAACTTTGTGACTAGAATTCTGACATCTCTCAAGTCTGATACATCGTAAGATTCTGACCCTAGGCTACATAGAATTTTTCATGCTACATTAATTTATCTCAGAGGACTCCAACTTAGTTACTGAGAAGGCAAATGCTAAGTCTTTTTTTTTTTTTTTTTACTTTGAGACAGGGGTTCTCTGTGTAGTGCTGGCTGTCCTGGAGCTCACTCTGTAGACCAGGCTAGCCTCAAGCTCAGAGATCTATCTGCTTCTGTCTTCTAAGTGCTGGGGTTAAAGGCATGCACCATCACTGCTTGTGAGACACTCATTCTTAATACATTTTTACCCACAAACTGGGATGTGGTAAGCCCAGTCTCCTTGAGATGAAAACACTTATTTTTAATTTTGTTTTTAGTGAGAAAGAAAACGATGTTGGAGAACAGGTTTATTTCCCATCCATGTATATAAATTTCAGAATGAAGAAATTGTCTTTAATAGCTAGCTAAAGGACTAGCTCTCCTCTCTGATAATAGGAGTCACTTCCATACAAAAGTTCAAATTCAAACAGAGGCCCCAGTGTACTTGGTCATTTCAAGCTGGGCCTAGAACGTGCTCCACATAGAAATCACATGGTATAGGAGGGTTTTCTGTTTGTGTGTTGCTTTCGTTGGTTGAATAAAGAGACTGCCTTGACCTTTTGATAGGGCAGCCCTTAGGTGGGCGGAGTAGACAGAATAGAATGCTGGGAAGAAGGGAAGTGTGGCAGATGCCATGCTTCTCCTGCCCAAGATGGACATTGGTTAGACTCATGCCGGTAAGCCACAGTCAAGTGGCGATATACATTAATAGAAATGGGTTAATCAAGATGTGAGAGTTAGCCAATAAGAGGCTAGAGCTAATGGGCCAGGCAGTATTTTAATGAATACAATTTGTGTGTTGTTATTTCAGGGTATAAGCTAGGCGGGTGGCAGGACACAGCCCACCATTCCTACTTACTACAATCACAGATACACTCAGTGACCCCAGTGGGTGGGAACAGCACTTCCAATCCTGCCACCAAGATGAATGCCGCACACATGGGCTCTGACATGTCTAACTAGAAGTAGGAGCTGCCTGCTGCTGGTTTTTATCTAAACATCAGTTTAATTCAACTCAGGTGGGAAAACAGAAACCTCCTGTTAATGCTGGTTTGCATAATAACATTTCAAATCTTCTGGCTCCAGGGAGCCTCTGGTCATCTAGTATCCTGCATAAGGATACCTTTCTGAAGAATAACTCCACAGATCTAGCCCACGTTTAGGTCCAGATGGTTTCCCTTCCCAATGTCTTCCTTCCTCCTATCTTGGTCCCACAACCACTTTCTCTCCTTCCTTCCTCCCTCCCTCTTTTCCTTCCTTCTTTAGCTTCATTTCACTTCACTTGGCAAAAACATGCCTCCACTAATGTCAGCTGAGTGAAACAAAGCTCTACTCTTTTTTTGTGTGTGTGAGAAAAATCATCAACCTGAGACAACATGCTTCAACTTACATTCTGTATACACATAGACTTGCGTCTTTATACAAGTGTGTAATTTGTGATTACTCAGGTGTGTGTGAGAGCACATGTGTGTGATACCTGTGCTTTTGAGAAGAAGGGAGTTACCTGCATTTAATGATCAAAATGAAGTTCTCTCCTTGAGACATGAACTACATGCCATAAACCAGAATACAAGGAAAGTGCGCTCGTAATGATTTTTACAGCAAGAAAGCTGTGAAGTTGATTACATCTTATAGAAATAAACCTTCACTCACTTATGACAATGACCTCACAACAGGCCTTGGAAAAGACTGCGCAGCACATAAGAAGATAAAATGATGTTAACCAGGCTCAAGGACACAGCCAAAGGGAACAAACAATGCCACTTCCTGTTGTCCTAAAATTTACCAGCAAAGAGAAAGACCTTCTCCGTGTAACACATCTCCCTGTAGATCTCCAGGGCAAAGTGCATGAATTCTACACAAAGGAGAATCAAATTTTTCTGTGAGAAATGCTGGTTTCATACGGATGGGGCCAAATGGCTGAGCACAGGGGCTGAGACGAGGAGAGGACCCAAAGTTCAAAGGACACAACCAACTCAAAATGTAGGCTCTAGAGGAAGCCATCAATGGGTCTGTGTTAGATCCCTGTGGTTGCCACAGAGGTGACCACAGGCATAAATGTCTTTCTGTAAATTCTGCAGGCTGCTAACTGTGCCATAATACCTCTAGAGGTCCAGGGGAGGATCTTTTCCTCACCTTGTTCAGCTCCTTGTGGCTCATCGCCTGCCTATGTTTGCCATTTCAATCCCAGCTACATCTTGAAGTGGCCTTTTTCTCCTGATGCTGCTTTGTCATCAGCTTCAACACTCACCTTGACAACCCAGGATGTTTTCACTTCAAAGTCTTAGTTATGTCTGCAAAGCCCCCACACCGCCACCACCCAAATTGGGTCAGCATTCACTGGATCTAAAGGTTGGGCTGTGAATGTATTTTTTGGAGGCACCTTTCTGCATTTGGAGTGCCCCAGTGGGGTAACAGGATTTGGAGGTAAGGAATCTAGGGTGAGAAGTCTTTAGATGCTAAAAGGAAGGCAGCCAACAGTGTTATGGATGGAGGGGAACATAGAAAAAGAGAGAAAGCAAGTTTGGGAAAGCCTGGGATTTGAACATGAGCATTTCTAAATCCCAATGGATCTTACAGAATTCCAGTCCCAATGAAGATAGGCTCTGAAATTAGGTCCTACCTTAATAGGCTGAAACATGCAGATTCAGACTTGATATAAACCACAGAAGTGGGGGTAGCTGATTCTGGTGGGCAACCTGGACATTATCCAAGAGCTTCAGATTTATTATAAACCCACGTGAACGGGGTTACCCTGGCAAGAATTAAGAAGGACTTTCGGTGGGATGGTGGTCGTATACAGTATTGGATTGGTTCTGACAGTTAAGAGGAAGAGAAGGCAGATGTCCCCTCCCTAACCCTTTATATTCTGCACTCAATATGCTCCCAGGATGTGAGGACTTCTGTTCTCCCGCCATTTCCAAAAGACCTGCTCTCTGTCATCTTTTCTAAGAATATGCATTGCTGGGTGGGTGTGGCAGAACACATTTGTAACGCTACCAGTTGGGAGGTGGAGAAAGGAAGACCACAAGTTCAAGGCCAGTCTCAGAAACATAATGAGTTGGAAGCCAGATACATAAGATCTTCGCTCTAAATAAATAAATAAGTAAAAACTTTATTTAAAAAGTTTAATTAAAAAATTTAAGTCAGGGGCTGGAGCGATGGCTCAGCAGTTAAGAGCACTGCCTGCTCTTCCAAAGGTCCTGAGTTCAAGTCCCAGCAACCACATGGTGGCTCACAACCATCTGTAATGAGATCTGGTGCCCTCTTCTGGCCTGCAGCCATACATGCAGACAGAATACTGAGAATACTGTACACATAATAAATAAATACATCTTTAAAAAATTTAAGACAGTTAAAAAAAATGATGGTATGCTCCTTGACAGCCCCAGAGGGCTTGTGTGCATGGCTCACACACCATTGCATTTTACTCAACTACCTGGATGTCCAACCCGGGTCCACATTGCTAGTGATCTGCCTTGTTAGTCATGACTGATGCCTCTACTAAACTATTCTTATCCAAATAGTCTATGAGTTGACCAAAATGGTCTCAGCTAGGGCCAGAGTGTGACAGCCCTTGTGTGAGGTTAGCGGTTTCCTGCTGGCTTCCAAACTAAAGTTAATAGAGCAAGGAAAATACATTTGTAGACTAGAAACGATGGCCCTGTTTCTTCACAGAAGCTCACCGACATCCCACTGTTTCAGGATAGGAGTCCTAGAAACAAGCCATCACCAGGCTACTGAACTGCAGGCTCGCATGGTTATTATTTCTTTGCATGTTGACTTGAAAGCCACATCCTCCTGTCTTCCTCCAGTATAGCCTACTGTAACAGAACAGTAGAGACTTGGTAATTTGTAAATAAAAGAAACGCATTCTTCACTGTTCTAGAGGCTGGCCAGTTCAGGACATGGCATCAGCGTCTGGCAAAGGCCTTCTCACTGTGCCAAAGCATGACAGAGCATCACATTGTAGGGAAGCCTGAGCACACGACTGAAGAGATCAAGGGATCTGGGGAAACTGAGCAAAGCCAGGTTCATGGCAACTAACCCGCTTCTAAGATGCTGACATTAGTCCATTGTTGGGGCAGAGCCCTCATAACCCAATTGCATCTTAATACTGCTACAATGTCAATTAAATTCCATCCTGGGGTTGACAGAGGGCATTCAAATCATATTACCTGCCCAAAAGAGAAACAGTAACTTTCAGATCCTATGAAATTTCTCAGAAACCGAGAATTGCCTTTTATCTAGAAAAGCCAAGGGGTCTTTATTTATGTGCTATATGGCCAATATTACTATTTCTCCATTGCTGCAGGCAAGACTGAGGGTGTTGCCCAATAGTAGAACACTTGCTTATGAATGTTGAATGGCAAAGATTGTTGTTGTCTGCATAGATGAGCAGGCTGTCAAAAAAAAAAAAAGCTTTTTTAGCTCCTTTGGGAGCTAAACTATAATACATGATTTAAGGATGTCACAGTGGTGGTAGAAGTGTGTGAAGAGGAATGTAGCCGGACATCCCAGAGACCCAGAGAGCCCAATAGCCACACAGCCAGCCCACTAAGGTCACAGTCATCTCCATCTCTCTGCAGGTTTCCTTAAATCCAACCTCATCCCCCACTGCCTTCATCAATGACCCTTCTCCCTCCTGGCATCACTACTTCCTATCATCCAACAATGATTTAAAGGTCAGGGTCACTTTATGCCCAGGCTAAAGTCAATGTGAAAGCCATTAGCCTTCCCAAGCGCTAGAAATCCCTATTACTGTCTATTCAAATGATTCCTTTGAAAGATTTATCAAACAAAGTATGAATTTTAGAATACTATCTAATTATTATGAGTTAATTAATTAGAGAGCTTAATTTTTAGCACAGGGAAATGATTGAGCTTGTTAATCTTTGATAAGGTATACGGAGGATGCAGGAAAAGGGTGATTAACCAGAAAAAGCATCGAGATCTAAATAGTGTGGCACATGATGGGGGAGGTGATAGTTGGCCAAGAATATCGTAAGGGCAAGTTATTTAACCTCTAAGCTCCAATTGCTTCATCTACAAATAAAGATATTAACGACACCATTACCCAAGATTGTCTCTGCAATGTGTTTGGCATTATGCCTGGCTTAAAGGGAGCTAAAAAGAAAAGTATTAGCCAAGTTATTGCTGAAGTATCATCAGTAATGACAACAATGATGGTCTTTACCAGCAGCAGTGACAACAGTGGTGGATAAAATGCACGCTGTGATAACCTGGGTTAAGTGGACCCCAAACAGCTAGTTAAAGGAACGGTAGAGGACTAACTTAGAATTAACTGGAATAGAAGGAAGAGTGGCCACAAGAACTGTTGTGGTTAGAATGAGGGACGGCTCCCATAGGATCACTTGTTCCAACATAGACCCCTGCTGCTGGTGGCAGTGGTTTGGGACTCTTAGTTATTCGGTGCCTTGCTGGCGGAAGAGAGTTATTGGGAGTGGGGCTTGAGGCGCTACAGCATCGGCCGCACTTTCTGTCTGTCTCTGCTCCCAACTGCAGAAGCAGGGCGACAAGCTAGCTCATACTTCTAATGCCGTGCTTCCCCGACCACGATGGGTCACATCCCTTCCCATGAGCCAAAATAAACCCGTCCTCGAGTTCTTTTTGTTAGTTATTTTGTCACAACTATATAAGAAAACTAATACCTTAATCTTGATAGATGCTATAACTTTGCCTGGGATTCCCTATAGGGAAACATCCTAGAATTAAATATGCAGGGCTTAAACCTTGGCTCTGTCACTTGGTATTTGGGACTTCAGGGGGTTTCAATTTATCTCGGAGTTGCAGTGTCCTGATGGGACATGGGGATAAGCACACCTAGACGAAAGGTTATGCAAATGGCACACAGAGATGCGGCAAAGATAATGTGCCCAGTACCCAGCAAATACTAGTGGGTGGAGGTCTTTCCCCTTCGTGCTAGGATTGGCAGACAGCAAAAGGGAACGGGAATATTTATCTGGATAGGTGAGAGATGGAAGAACAAGTACCATGGGCTCATTGTTCGGGGGGGAAAGATGCCACTAACTCGCTTATGGCCCTTTCTCACCCAGGAGGGTACAGTGGGGCTGCCAGAGATGTGTCCACATTCCCTCCTGTGGTCGTTCAAGGCTCCCTGCAGTACGCTGTAACCAAAGGGGAGGCATGCAGCAGGAGCAGCACAGAAGCAGGTGCCCTTATCAATAACAAATGAGATCTCAGGGCACTTGTCTTTCTGCCCAACTATTGATGACTATTTAAGCTATAAATGTCAGAGCTACTGATATCCTCCCATTGTCGCTCGGAGATGTTTACCATTCCAGTGATGCAGACAATATGTCATCTGATAGCCCGAATGAGATTCAGAATCCTTCTCTACTGTAAATGTTACTTTCCCTGATGAAAATGTAATTCCTTTGAAAAAAAAATAATCTTCCAAACCATCTCATTTCTACTCTCAATAATATTGTTTCAATGCATAATTATTTTCCGTTTTCTAAATTCCAATAATGTGTTTCCCCACATGTATTCCCTTGCCAGTTCCAAGAGTTTGTTTTCTTTAGGTGTTTTGAAGTAATGCTAATGTGAATTTTGACATTTTAAGTACACTTTCAAAATACTCTCCTCTGAGTTTTACCACTGTTCCTGACACTAAATATGCAGTCATGTGTCATTAGTTACTTAAATGTTTTCTATAATTATGTAGATTATGTTGACACTTTCTGGTAGGATGCTTATAATTTACTATTTTGTCACTTGTGACGTTCTGAAATACATCGAATAACCATTTTCAATCATTTCCCGATTAAGCAGTTGTGAAAGGCTCCTGCTGTGTTGTGGCTTTTTTCCCCGTAGTGTCGTGTCCACTGTGGGCACAGGAGGCTCGTAAGTACACAGAGTGCACAGAGTCTCTCTCTACTCTCCTATTTTTTGTCCTAGTAATGACCAAATAATGTCACTGACTGTAGGATTCACAGTCAAAGAGAAATACTATTATATATAAGTCTTCAGATTACCATACAGAATATGGAAATTTATTATAATAAAGGCCTGAATAATTGTCATGGAAGAGGGAGAGTGTTGAGCTGCCCAGATGAACCTAGGGAGCGTTCTCCAAGTAAAGGATCTCTAATCTGAGTCAGGTTTAAGTAGGGGTTTAGTAAGTTAAAACTGGGAAGAGAAATGCTCTAGGCAGATGCTGGATTGAGCCTTGGTCAAGAATGCTGAAGAGTTAAGGATGCCTATGGTGAAGGATGCAAGCATTGTCCAGAGATACTGGAGAACTGGCAGTCATTAACAAAGGACATGGAAGCCACATTAGGGGGGAAGTAGCTGCATTTATTTTCTGTAAAAGAACTGATGTGGTCCAATTTCTTAGAATCCTAACAGCATGACAGACACATGTTTTCTTTGCTATTAGTAGCCTAAGATGGCCATAAGGGAAAGAACCCCCCCCCATGTCAACTATTCTTAGTTCAAATAGAAACTTATTCTGAGTTGTTGCTGGGTGAAATTAAGGTATTAGAGAGATAAATAAAGTGTTGGGAGCTACTTTCAGAGATATTTGAAGGAAACAATAAGACAAATATGGTAGATTATCTTCAAATGTTAATTGACAGTCTCCAGAAGGTCTGTGTCCCACCACTCTTTTGCCATGGTAATGCATAGTGACATGTTCCCACTATTTGGTCACTTGTTGGTGACACTGACAGAGAACCATATGTCTAGAACCATATGTCTGACACATGGCAGCAGAGCCCTGAGAGACACATGGCACATACATGACTTTTGGTAGGTATGGCCTACCTGATCTAGATCAAGTCCAAGTGAAGGCCATGATGGATGTTGGAGCAAGGAGGGATAAAGCTGCCTAACCCAAATTTAGTTAGTTCCATAATGACTATACTGAGTGGTTTTGTGTCAACTTGACACAAGCTAGAGTCCTCAGAGATGAAGGAGCCACAGTTGAGGAAATACCTCCCTAAGATCTAGCTATAAGGCATTTTCTCAATTAGGGATCAATGGGGAGGGCCCAGCCTATGGTGGGTGGTGCCATCCCTGGGCTGGTGGTCCTGGGTTCTGTAAGAAAGCAGGCTAAGCAAGCCAGGTGAAGCAAGCCAGTAAGCAGCGCCCCTCCACGGCTTCTGCATCAGCTCCTGCCTCCAGAATCCTGCCCTGCTTGAGTTCCTAGCCTGACTTTCCTCTGATGTTTGATGATGAACAGTTAAAAGCTGAATAAACCCTTTCCTCCCCAACTTGTTTTATGGTCAAGGTGTTTCATTGCAGCAATGGAAAGCCTAACCAAGACAGTGACAATAGATGCTGCTGATAGAACCATAGGCAAGAGAAGCTTCGGTCTAACAATGAATCAGGTAATAAATGGATGAATATGTGAATAAATACATCATAAATTATGAGTCAGAGCAATATGTGATGCTTTAAGAAGGGAGAAGGACATACAAGAAAGAGAAAACATTAAATTTAAATAAAAATAAAGCAAATAATCCAACAATTTAAAGAAAAATAAAGCAAAAAGAAAGACAAATCAGATGAACTAAAAACATGCAATATGTCACATATAAACAGTGAATATAGTGTATTTGTCTATTTCACACACAGATACTCACATAGACACACACATATGCACACACACTCACATACAGACACGCATATCACACAAAAGACACCCATACAATTCCCTCAAGGAATTGTCCCTCGTTCTCATACACTTCTGGGAATTCTAGGTGAATGAAGAGGAGTGGCTGGAGGAACTGTCCCCTGATCTCACGAGGATCTCCAGCCATGTGACAGTGCATTACCTATCAGCCTGAGACCACACCTGCCTTGATCTCAGGGCTTCCCCCTGGCAGTGGGAACGGAAAGTGACACTTTCGAAATGTTAAAGAACCCAAGAAGAGGAAAACGGTTGCACGCGAAAGAACGCAAACTGCTTTGGTCTTGAACTTTCCCAGAGACTCTGCAAACACAGCCTTTCTAGTCTCAGACTGTCATGGTTGCTGCATGTCTAGGGACAAACCTCCCATGGAAACTGGCGTGCTTCAGGCTGACCTACACCATCCCAAGCATTTAGAGCAAGGGTTATTTTTTGTACCCCTCAGCTAGGAAAGATGGAGACTAGCAGATACCTCCCTTCCTCTCCCCACTGCCAGGTAGGTGGGGAGGCCTGCAACTGGTATGGGGCAACCCACTCATCTGCGCCACACAGGGGCAATCATGCATTAAATAGCACCTCTCTTTGAGATACAATGTGAACAACCCTCCCGCTCAGCCCTAGGAACACGTGAGTGTACTGAGGAACAAAGGGAGAACCCACAGCCAACCACCATTGGGAAGAAAATGAGATGTAAAGCTCTGGTATCCCCAGTGTGGGTACACAGGGGCAGCCCTCTAATAACATGGCAAACAGGCAGCCCTGAGCTGAGTGGCCACCCGACTGTATCCAACAAGAGCAGCTATGTACTCAGAGAGCCTGCTAGCATACCAAGCCCCTTATTTTGCAGCCCAGGGCGCCCTTGTGGCAGCCCTTTACGAATCAGAATGCAGGCATGAAGGAGTATTAATTCAGTAGGGAATCCAGCTTCTATGCCATGTCTCAATTGAAGAAAATGCTGTTGATTCTAAACATTTGGAAAATTACCAGGTTCATGAGAACGTTGAGTAGGGTTCAGGACAAGCTAGAGAAAGATGCAAGTCTGAAATGGGTTTCTTACCTTCTTGTCGCTCAGGCCAGAAACCTGGTCCACATACTCCTCTTGGATCATGAAGGCTGCTAAGTTGGCAGTGTAGCTGGCCAGGAAAATGACAGCAAAGAAGGCCCACACTGACACCATGATCTTGGAGGTGGTCCCCTTTGGGTTCTGCACAGGGACGGAGTTGTTGAACACCAGACCCCAGAGTAACCAAATTGCTTTGCCAATGGTGAAAGATGGGCCGCCTGGCTCTAGTATGATACAAAAGACAGGGAAAAACATTTAAGCCTGAATCACTGGATCTATCTCTATCTACAAGTACCCAGAGTTGGAAAGTTCCTGCAAGAGCTTTACAATTCAAGAGCATATGCCTCTCCTGGGAGCCTGAGGAAGGCAGAAGAGGGTTTCTTAGAAGCAAATTCAGAGTCCTAGGGTGTGGGGGGAGAGCTTTTTCCAACTAAAATTCTTTCCACCTTCATATATTAGAGCATCAAGATCTTTTGGGTGAAAGTTGGGTAACAATGACCAACTATCCCAATATGGTCACATTGACCATTTTTCTTAAAATTTACCATTGTATCTAACAAGGAAGTATTTTAACTTCCAAGACATTAGCAAGAATTGTGTGAGGCCCCTTTCTACTATTGCCATAAACCTTCTTGTTGAGTTTCACCAGTGCTGGATGATTTGGTTACATTTTCTTTATTTTCTAGCTCTTAGCAGCTGTCTTTGAAATGACGTTGATTCTCCTAACCCCTTCAATGCTGGCCCTTCCCAACTGCTCTAATGCAGCCACAGCTTCTGTACAAGGAAGCCCAGATAAAGAGACCAGTGACTCTTGTTCTGACCATGTGCATCTAGAACAGAAACACGGCTATCCTTGACAGATGTCCGTCCATAGGACCTTAGGCCTTCTGCCCATAAGTGATCTGTGACTTGCCTGCTGTCCTTGCTTGGTGAAGGAGAGACCTTGTGTGTTACCTGAATCTTTGTCCACACTTCTACTGCAGAAACGAATGTCTGCCCACAGAGTTATCTGACAGATTAACAAAGGTCTTGGAACGCTGCCTGCGATGCTGACAGCATGTGCTCAGCCCGCTACATCACCGGGGACTGCCATGCTGAACTTGTTGTCTATCTGTGCACGTACGTCTGTGCATGAGGCCTCCAGTTAATACAATAGATGTGCAAAGAGAAAGTTGTTCACAAAGCAGACTTTTGCAAATTGAGCAGTGCCCTAAGGAGACTTGAGCGGAGCAGTGCTGGGCTCTTCTGTAAAGAGAAGGACCCTAAAGCAACATGAGCAATCGTGAGTTCTGGTACGGAGTTGGGAGATGTGAATTTCCGTATTCTGGGTGAGAGGGCAGTATACTCTGTCTTTGGCCTTTAACAGGGCTGACCTTTGTCTACACTTTGGGGATACTCAGAGGGTTCACACACTAGAGCCTCTCAGGTTGGAATACAGGTCACTGCTCCTAGCGAGCCTTTCGCATGGGGTAGGGGAGTCAATGGCCACACCCTATTATGGAGACATGTAGAACTCCACCTCAGAACACACAAAATATAAGGTAGGTCAGCACTTGGAAGTCCACCGGTAAAGCAGGAGCTCTCAAGATTGGACTGTGAATCTTACCGAAGCATGAATGGCATGTTTATTGAACACCGTTGCCAGGTGACCACCCTAGAGGTTATTATTAAACAGATACAAGGTGAACCTGGCTATTCTGGAAAGACCAAGGTAAATAATCACTATTTTGAAACATACAATGTCTAAGCTTCTTCCTGGATTTAGTAAATCAGAGACAAGATCCGAGCACCTTTGTCTTTTAAGTGCCCGTTATGCAATTCTTATTAGGACCTAAGATTAAGGAGCTGTCTTCTTGAAGGTATATTCCAGAATAACTAGAATTCTAAAAGGAAAAGGTTTAGAAGAAGCGGCACAGTTCTTAATCCTGGGGCTTTTATGAAGTTCTGAAGGAGCTATTTATTAGATTCTCAGGACTCCTTCAGAAGTTTGATGAAGTTTTCAAAAATATCAAAAGTGCTTCAAACACAAGGTCAGTTTCCCCATGTTGATGCCTACCTATTCAGGACATGAGACCCATGCTATAGTAGCCACAAGTGAGAACTGGCCTTCCGTGTCCTTTTTCATTTAAAGCATGCTACTTCTATACTCCTGGAAGTACTTCTGAGTTAGTGTATGGGCCAAAGACATAGGATGTGGAGACACTGTAACTCAGTAGTAACCCTTCAACTATGGGAAGGTCCAGTGACCAAAAGAATTTTCATATACCTTCTGCACAGTCTAATTTTTCTTATTCTTACTATGTGTGCATAGTCTGCCTTTTCCCTCATATTTCTCCCAATAAATTGCCCATAACCTATACTTTAGAAATAGTGTCCAGACATAAGCATCTCCACTATCAATCTTTCTTCTTAAACATTGCTACACTGACACGCTAATGGTCCCCAACCTCACAGAAAGTAGGGAGACCACAGGTAACAAAGGATGGATATAATGATTCCGAGTTGTGAGTGGGGGCGGGGAAAAGGCAGAGGCGCAGGAGTTCCGTGCAGCCTTACCTCTGCCATCAGCTAGGCACCTGTTGTAACCCACAGGGCTGAAGTACTCGAAGACAAAGACAGCCACGGCAGAGACAATGAGCAGCATCACAAACATCATCACCCACACGTCAGCGCTGAACGGCTCTGGGAAGGGAAGCAAAACAGTGCTCAGGGTCAAAGCAGAGAGCAAGAAGCTTGTTATCCCCATAATCATCTGTTCATGCAAACACCTGTTTTGAGAGGAGCACGCCTCAAGTGTGCCGTGTACCCTCGGAGAGCCAGGGTTGAATTTGGAAGACATAAGATATGCTTGTGCGGCCCCTTTTATGTCTGGGCATGTAAAGATCGTTTGTTTTTGTTTGTTTGTTTTTGTTCTTGCTTTTTCCGAGACATGGTTTCTCTGTAGCTTTGAGGCCTGTCCTGGAACTAGCTCTTGTAGACCAAGCTGGCCTTGAACTCACAGAGATCCGCCTGCTTCTGCCTCCCTAGTGCTGGGATTAAAAGCGTGCACCACCGCCGCCCTGCAAGATCGTTTTTGGTTTTTTTTTTCAAATACATAAAGACCACCATCTTGTCTGTGAGCCTTTCTGGGTTTATTGGGGGCAGTGTCTGTCCCTCTTGAAACCATATTTGGATCTCTCAAGGAATGGTGCAGTTGGAAGAGGTAAACATAACACAAGGAAATGATATCAAACTGACTTGCTTTATGTCCTCATCCCCATGACCATACCAAGAAGGAAACCTTCCCCAGTGCTTGTGAGCTGTGTGGACAAATTCTTGACAAATGTTGGTTCTGTTTTAGAGCTGAATTGGTTTGGCAATCCTGTTGTACGATGAATAACCATGCCCTTCACTTTTGTGTCCACATACGTCTCTCAGTGCCCAGCCTGCAGTTCCTTTTCCAGCCTACTGTGTTGTGGTAGTCATACTAGGTATCATGAAGATATGAGAGTATAAGTTAATCAGTTTAAGAAAAAAAACTATCTACGCTGACTCTCAGTGTTTGCAGTAGTGGACATTTCCCAGGTAGCAAGGGAACAGGCATGGTTTGCGAATCCCAAAGCAGATACAATCTGATTCTTACTACTAAGCAAGGGGCTAACGCTAGGCAAGAGAACAAGATGGTTCTATGAATGCTTATTTTGTATCTTTCATCGTATTTGGTAGATTTGTTCCATTTGAGCTAAATCTCTCTGGTTTAGAGGGACCCATAAGTAGAACACTATCTTCCAATAAGCCATCTCCATGATGCCACAGACACAAAAGAGTGATAGTAACTCTGTCCTGCAATACAGTGCCTCTCAATGGTGTCCCAAAATAGTTCTGGCCTTTTTAGCTGTCACATCACTTTGTAAACTCATAATCAGTGAATTAACAGGCTGTTTCCCCCTTCTTCCAAGTTATTAATAAAGATGAAATCGAAAGGGGGGGAAGTTGGCTGAAAATTAGAAAATATATTTCCCATTCTGAAACCTACGTTTTTATTGAACTTCCAGTGGAATTATAAAAGCCTGGTCACTTAATCAATTTAAAAATACCCTTAAGAAAGCCCTAGAACTTAACACACTGCTGTGAAAAAGCAAAGCTCTCAGTGGCAGCAGGGTTCAAACCTACACGGTACATTTGAGTCGGCTTCATCTGGTGCCGGGGAAACCTCCTCCACCCTTGGCTATAACTGGCTTCATGCTGTTCTATGATTGGCCGAGAACATAATGAATGCTCCACACCTGTGATTCCTGCCCCCTCCCCCTCCTGCCTTACCTAGTGTAGGGCAACTTTCTGCAAACGAATGCACCCAACATCTTTATCAATCTTTACAAAAGGACTTTATAAAGGACGTCCCCCACGCACCAGTGTTTATAATCCTTCCCATGGCTTTTTATTACCGGGTGGCTCTGTTTATTTTACAGTAAACCAAGTGTGAGAGAGCCGGGTTCTTTCTACATTCATGCTCAGAAAGTGGCAGTCGGGTTAGGAGTTGAGGTTGCCCTGAGACACTGCCTAGAATTTCCCACAATATTATGCTGCATACGTGTGTCTGTCCACCACAGTTGCCCCAGATTGTGCAGCAGACTGAAACATAGGCTATGATGACTACCACGCCTGGGCTTTATCGAAGAACTCGTGGAAGATGCTCTATCATGGATAAGAAGATTGGCTAAGAAACTTAAGTCACTTATAGAAAAATTTTTATAGAATCTATAATTCCATTTAGTGGTACATTAATTGAATTATTCCCTCACAGACAGAATTTAAGTAACAGCTAGTCACACTGTCTCTTCTAATATTCCTATTTTAAAACTGTTCTTCCCCTTATAGAGATTATTACTATAATAATTATAATTATTATTACTAGTCCAAAGACTTATACCTTGTTTATGACCACACAGGGCTTCATGTCTCTTAGTTCAATGTTCTGCTCTGTTTCTAAACCCTGGCTCAATTCATTATGTATGATTATATATAAAATTATATATATATATATATATATATATATATATTATGAGCTCACAAAAGACCTCATTTAATTGAAGGCCTTACCTCACCCATTCTTAAATCATATCTAAAGCTTTTTACATCTGAGAGGTGCTAGAGAGTGGGCAAGCAGAGAATGGGATTGGAGAAGAAGGCAAGAAAAGGGGTAGGAAGAAGCATCAGCTGAGCTCTGGCTAGGAAAGTCTCAGAAAACTCACATGACAACAGAAAATGTTTGTGTGTTTATAGAAGTGTTAGCCCTAAGCTCAATTCTTAAGATAACTAAAAAATAAATAGGTCTTTCAATGAGGCTGTGATAGGAATGAAAATGGCCCCATGTATTTCCAGCTTTGTCCCCAGTTGATAAACTGTTTGAAAAGGATTAAGAGATTTGGCCTTGTTGGAGGAGGCCTATCACTAGGAGTGGGCTTTGAAGTTTCAAAAGCCCATTCCAGGCCCAGTTTCTCTCTCTTTCAACACCTCCTACCTATGGATCAGGGTGTAAAGCTCTCAGCTGTTGCTCCAGTGCCATGCCTGTCTGTTTCCTGCCATGATGATAATGGACTAACTCTCCGGGTTTCTAAGCAAGACCTCAATGAAAGACTTTCTTTTACATGAGTAGCCTTGGTCATGAGATCTTTCCACACCAATAGACTAGTAGCTAATACAGAAGATACCTGGACTTAGAAATAATTGCAGAATAACATCTTAGAGGTCAACTAATTGAGATGCCCTATTCTGTGGATGAGGAAAATGGAGCCCCAGGAAGAACAAATTTTCTCAAGGTCAAATGAGCACTAAGTGATAAAAAGGGGACTATATGGGACTTGTGACGACCGTTCTCATAGTGTTTTCTTGTAGGGTAACACATCTCCCTCATTTCTAGATGTTTTTAATTTTTTGTGTTTAAGAATAACAAAGTATCCCAAAAGAATTCCCCATCTGAATTAAACTCTCAACAAACCATGTCCTGACATTGTTTCTCATCCCAGCTGCTTGTCCTTGAATTCCTTTTCTGTCATCAATAAGCATGTGATTTACCTAAAAAGGCAGAAGGTGACACAGTCCCATTGCTGCGTGATACCATGACACTGATGCCGGTCTCTATGAAGGGCACAGAGAAGTCGACCACCTCTGATCGCTCTTCATTGATAGTTAGTGACCCCACTGCCATGTAGGCCCTCTTCATGACCACCTGAAGAAAAAGGCACAATGCTCAGATTAGAATGTTAGTGAAGGCAGGTCTACCATAAGCAAAATTTCCATGGCTCAGCAGTAACTTGGGCACCATCCCCAGAATACCATTCACCTCCTCTGTGGGTATGTTGTTGGCCCAGAGCTCACCAATTTGACTGGACTGGGTGGCCACCAGCCCCAGAAATCCTTCCCAGCACTGGGATTATAAAACACACATCATTGTCCTTGAAATTTTATTTTGGTTCTGGGGATCAAGCTCGGGTCCTCATGATTATGAGGTTAGCACATTACCGGCTGAACTATTTCTCCTTCTCTCTCATTACCATTTCACATGGTGTTAAATTCTTAAGATAAACCTTTTACAATATTTAAGCAAAACGTACGTGCACAATGGAAATGACCTTGTCATGACCTTGCGTCCTGATACCGACCTCACCAATCATGCCATTCCAGGTCCCGTTGATCTTCTTCCCATGCTTGCCATTGGTCACCAGGTAAAGGTCATAGGTGAACTTCACAGACTTAGAAATTTTCTTCAGGATGTCAATACAGAAGCCCTTGCAGCATTTTTTGATGTAGCCTGGCTCTTCATCTGTTTTATTCCTACCCGGTTACAGGAAGAAACAAACAAAGAAAGCAAGACTTGGTGCGAGAAGGAGAAATTACTTTTTCATTAAAACTCCAGCCTCCACCTCCACCCCCACAGTACAGATTATTCTTGAGTAAGGAAAGGGGTCAGACCTAGAGCTGTGGTACTTTTTAATGTCTCGGTATCCTGAGCCATACCGTGGCACAAGTTTCAAGGTTCCTTTGAAGTATAACATAGATGAAGGAAAGGCATGTATCCTACTGGCTCAGCTTAATGAATTCCTCATTGAGTTCACAGTTTTTATGAAAGCCTAAATTCAGGTACAAATGCCTACCAGATGCTGGGAGACTCTGCATTTGTCCCCTCAAGATGCTTGCCTCCCCCCACATCTAAGGGCATTGTAACCCCACCTTTTGACAGCATAAACCAAGTGGAATTGTTTCAAAAAATAGATCTAATTCTCAAAACGCCAGCTTTGAGAGAACATATTTCTACACTCAAAGAAACTTTAAAGTCAGTAGACGAGCTCCCAGTCACTGAGTCTGGGCAAGGTCAAAGGAACCTTAACAGAGCAGTCATTGTCACAGGTCAAGGTTTTAGATAGAGCCACATGTCTAACCAAAGCTCCTACTGATTCTACAGCTTCTAGGGAACTGAGAATTTTCCAGGGTGCCTAACTCCATGTCAGCAAACAGCACAGCTAACTCTCTCCCGGACCACCCATAACCATCCATCTGGGGAGGTGCCATACTCAGAGATGATGCGCTTCTGGCACGGGACTGTGTTCCTCATGCAGGTTCCACTGAGAGGGTCCACACTTTCCACAATGACAAACGGCGCCTCCTCCAAGGTCACAATGCTCAGATGGTCATCCTCCTGCTCTTCGGTTTCGGGGCACATTCGAGGCCACACGTAGTATTTCATCTGCAGGGACTTGTCTTTCCATTTCCCCACCTGCACAGAGATGAAGGAAGGACCCAGCCACCGTCAACCACCGTCCATCACCTCTCCCAGTATCAACCACCATCCATCACCTCTCCCAGTCTTCTCTGAATCATCTCCGAAACGGTTAAACAACTGCAAACCAATACCAGCATAGCATACAATGGAAAAATACTTCCCCGAAACAGATGTTGAAAATGAAATGACTGTAATCATTTAATTCACTTCCCTTTCACTCAGTATTGAATTAGGACCTGCAATGGTCGGAGCACCCTTCAAAACCCCATTGCTCTCGTATCAAGAGCTGTGAAATTTCTGGCTTTCTTGGGTCACATGGTTGTGGGGTTGGTTGGTTTGTTTTACTCAGCTATAATAACAAACATAATCTTGAGATCAGCACAGAGTATTAGGAAAGAGTATAAAGAGAGAGAGTGCCTTTAGCTAATGAGCTAGTCGGATGTACTGAGTCGTACCTGAAGTTCACTGGGGAATTGTTCAGAGATCTATGAATCTCTGATTTAGAACATTATGTTGTGATGAAGGAATACAGACACTACTTGCTTGGAGAAGGGCGTGTGGTTGGGCTGGCAACAACTGCTTGTGTCAAGGCAGGGTTGCACCGCTGGACTAAGATGACAGCCTGGGACAAAAGAGATAGGTCTCTCTGTGAACAGCCATTGGGGCCACAAAGACTATGCTACCCATGATGGGAAAGCCATCATCATGACTCTGCTGTGGAAAGTGTGCCATATGTACAGTCCCTGGATTATACATGGCAGACCTGCTATCAGTTGCCATGTGTGCATTACCTGGATCACATATGGCAGACCTGTAGTCAGTTGCTGTGTGTGCATTCCCTGGGTCATACATGACAGACCTGCAATCAGTTGCTGTGTGTGCATTCCCTGGATCATATATGACAGAGCTTCTGTCAGTTGCCGTGTGTGCATTTCCTGGGTCATACATGACAGACCTGTAGTCAGTTGCTGTGTGTGCATTCCCTAGATCACATATGACAGACCTGCAATCAGTTGCTGTGTGTGCATTCCCTGGATCACATATGACAGAGCCTCTGTCAGTTGCTGTGTGTGCATTCCCTGGGTCATACATGACAGACCTGCTGTCAGTTGCTGTGTATGCATTCCCTGGGTCATACATAACAGACCTGCTGTCAGTTGCCGTGTGTACATTCCCTGGGTCATACATGGCAGACCTGCAGTCAGTTGCCATGAAAGATGGGTGGGCTCATCTGCCTTGTGGCCTTTATCTATGATTTTATGTAGAATCCATACAGTTTTGTTGTTGGGTTTTTGTTGTCATGGTACCAATGAGTTTAAAGGGGGGAAAGAAATAATTTTAATTTTCAAATAACTTAGCATCTTCAGTTGTCATGAGGAAATAAGCTATCCTTACAGTCTATGGTTTCTTTTATGTAGTTAGGGTGATCCAGGCGAGGTACCAACCCATGAGACTAGTTTATGAAGTTCCAGATGTGAGTGAGAAGCAGTGTAGCCACAGACTAACTTCACTTTCAAACACACAGGCACATGTGGGATAATGGTCTTTTATACTGTCACTTGTCACTTTAATAAAATGCTGATTGGCCAGTAGCCAGGCAGAAAGTAGAGGCAGGGCAACGAGAACAGGAGAATTCTGGGAAGAAGAAAGACACAATCTACAGTGCGGGAGAATTGTCTGTATTCTGTCAATCATGTTTTAAATAAACGCTGATTGGCCAGGCAGGAAGTATAGGTGGGAAAACCAGACAGGAAGTAGAAATGATGCAATGAGAACAGGAGAATTCTGGGAAGGAAGAAGTTGATTCCTCCCACTCCTGCCCAGACTCCAAAGAAGCAAGATGTGAGTTGCCCTGCTGAGAAAGGTACTAAACTATATGGCTAGCCTAAATAAGAACAATGGGTTAATATAAGCTACAAGAGCTAATATGTAGCCTGAGCTAATGGGCCAATCAGTTTTATAACTTATAGAAATATCTGTGTGATTTTCTTTGGGGCTAAACAGCTGTGGGAACTGGGAAGGACAGAAACCCTAACAAGCAAGCCAGCCCTTCGTGTTGTTACACTGCAGTCCTTACCGAGACAGAGAGGAAGCAAGATGAGAATGCCTTGCCGATGAAAGGTACCAAGCCATGTGGCTAACACAGACAAGAATAATGAGCTGATATAAGATGTAAGAAAGAGTTAATAAGAAGCCTGAGCTAATAGGCCAATCAGTTTATGATTAATGTAGACCTCTGTGTGTTTCTTTGGGACTGAAGGACTGTGGAAATGGGCGGGACAGAAACCTTAGCCAACAGGCACGGACTCCTATACTATTACATCTTAGTCCCTGCTTTTGTCTCACTTAAGGGTGGTTGGTTCCTTCCTCTCGCTCATCCCACAAAGCAGTTCACTCTACTCCCACTGACAAATTAGGTCTGCACCGCCTTGCCTTTTCATCATTTATAACATGGGTGCTGATTTTGTGTCCTAGATGATCTTGTTTGGCAATTGCAGGATTTTTTTTTTCTGGCATTAACTCTGATGCTAGCTATTTTGGTTTTTATCCCCAAGCTATTTTGTTTCTAGATTCAGAATTAAGCATTGAACCCAATGCTTTCTTTCCTTTATGTGTATAGATGCACCATGACCTCCGATGAGATTATGACCTAATAAGCCCATCATAACTTGAAAATGTATTGGCCACTCTTGACCTACCATATACCACCAGTCTCAAATGAAAACATAGCTACACACACACAACACATACACACACACCTGCACACATAGAGAAGACACACACACAACTTCACACATAGAGAAGATACACACACACACACCTGCACACATAGAGAAGATACACACACAACTGCACACATAGAGAAGACACACACATACACACACCTGCACACATAAAGAAGATAAGTGAAATAAAATGAAACATGGCTTTTTTTGAATGATGAATGAAACATCACTTTCAGGTCCTCACAAAGTTGAAAAATCACAAGCTGTCCTAAGGTAGAGAGTGCTTGCTCTTCAATAAACTACTGATCTTGCTGCAGATCTGTTGACCTCGTGGTGCTAAGGCTGTCTCCAAATGGCCTCCCAGACACTCAGAGAGCCTTGGAGAGAGAAAACACATCCCTGGAGGCCCAGTGAATCTCATACATTTTCAAGAAAGACTATTTACTTCAGGGTCAAAGCAATATTATTTTATATGTGCTTGATTATGTGGGAATGGTTGAAAAGCCTTAAAGTGCCTATTTTTATTTATTTATTTATTTATTTATTTATTTATTTATTTATAAGTCCTATCGTCTTTCCTCAGTAAGTCCTTTGGACTTTTTTCTTCTTCTAAGTCCAATTGTATTCTTATGTCTTTATCACAACTAGCCTATACCAGAGAGGTCTCGCCTTGTAACTCCTGCAGGACTTCTGAGCTCACATGGTGCCCTCCACGAGGATGCTATAGACACTGCTTCCAGGTGACTTTCTCTTCGAGCTGATGAGGGAGGGGGACTTGGTCGGGGGAGGGGGAGGGAAATGGGAGGCAGTGGCGGGGAGGAGACAGAAATCTTTAATAAATAAATAAATTAAAAAAAATAAAAAATAAAAAAATCATAACATGGAACATTGTGGATTAGATTAGCTGCAGAATGCTTTTAAGCACAAACATAAAGACCTGAGTTCAAATCCCCAGTATGCATCTGCTATCTATCCCAACTCTGAGGAAGCAGAAAGAGGGGTAGATCCTTAGTGTTCACTGGCAAGACAGCCTAGACTAATTTGAGAGCTTCAGATACCATAAAAGAGCCTGTCCCAAAAATAAGGTGGAAAGCAAATAAGGAAAGAACCCACTGTCTTCTTACAGACTCCGTACATGTATATGCACATGTGCATACACCAACATAAAAACACACATTAGACAGACAGACAGACACACACACATACACCTCATGACTTTGTCATACAGTGTCCATTCAAATATTTCAACAACTTCCCCCTGTCCTTAGCATTGTGCCCAAATGTCTCACCTACCTGTTCAAGTCCTGTGTGTGAGCCCAGCCCACATCTATTTAATAAACTTCAGTGCCATAGATTGTGAATCTCAGAAAAGGAATTCATTTGATTTAGGGATGCTCAACATAGGCCAGCCAGGGACAGACTGTAAGAAAACGGTGGCTATTCCTTTGCTAATAGATTTACTGTTTCTGTGGAAGAGGACGCTGTGGAGAGAGAGTTTTGGCTAAGTTTCCCCTGACATTTTGTGAACAAGATGAACTACAACATGGATCACTGCAAACTTTGACAGATTGAGAAGAAGTTTACAAAGCTATAACCCAGAAGAAAAGAAAAGATTGTTTGATGAATCAATGCCAACACGCAGAGAGGTCTCTAGTGACATGTCAGGCGACTTTGCTCTTAGAAGTGACCTATATAGTGTTTAAGAGAACAAAACTGAAGTTGTGCTCATGAAATTGCAAACAATAATAACCTAGTGAGGACAGATGATATAAACAGCTGAATCAAGTTTGGAAGAGATGCAAATTAATTGGAATGATGGATTGAACCAAATGGAATAAAACGCAGTGTTATTTATTCTGAAACTCTAGCATTCATGTTTTTTTTTTCAAAAGCAACTGTTCTGAAAAGAGGCTATTTCAATCAATGGTAGTCTGTGAAAGCTATTGTAATAAGAGCTGATGTATTTATAGACGTACAGTGTCTAGCACATGGGGTGAAGAGAGGGTGCAGATGACTCCCCTCTGTGTTCACAACACCCCAGCAGGGAAACTCAGCTCTCATCCTGCAGTTCTGTGATCTCCTGGCTTTTTATTAAACAGGCCATTCTTGCTTCCCCAACAATAAGTTGTTCACGGAATCCTCTCTCACACCCTTTCTAAGACCAGCAGGATCACGTCTCTGTTTCACGTCAGTTCAATTCAACGCTAATTACACACCAGTATGTTGCAGGCACTGGGTCACATGCTAATAGACAGCAGGACCACATGATGCTTATTGGGGGGATGAAAGGTGTCAGGCTTTGAGCTCATCTGATAGTCTAATAATCTCATTTATCATCATAGCTAATCTATGAGATAGCCTCCCCAGTGATACCTGCGTCTATAAAAGGATTGGCTGGCTTCTAAGATAGAAAACAGGAGAAGTGAGTGTTGTGTGCAAAGTCAGGACTTGACGCCAAGCAGTATGACTCCAAGGTTGAGCTCCTCTCATGAATGGTCCCCCAACTCTTTGACAGTAAAAGAGAAAGACACACGCCCCTTCTGAGGACAACCCTGAAGGGACCAACTTGACTGATGATACCAAGTGAGGCTTTGACTCTCACCTCCAAGGAAGGTATTAGTAAATACTTTCGCATTCAGAGTAGAAGTGTTCATTTTAATAAAAGCCACAGAGAAATGTCACAGAGAACCCCCTTTCGACCTGGACTTTAAAACCTAACTCATAGCTCCTGAAGTAGGAAGGTCTCCGTTCCCTGGACTAGCTTTATTCTCTTCTTCCTAAAGTGCTAACCATCATTACTATGCAAGCTCTGCTACAATCAACAGGTCCCTCACCAGTGCTCAGCTCCTCCCACATCCTTGCTCTGTGGCATTGGTTGGGTGGTTTGGAATGAGTTTGGACACCGTGAAACTGTTAAGTACTACAATACTACAGATTCAGGGATTCCTCTGCCCACCCTGCCCTTGTTACCAGCTGGCCTCTGCAGAATAACCGAACTGCTCTAATTCATGCTATTTCCTTACATCTTTGGTGGCTTTTTTTTTTGAAGCTTTGTGGGTGTCCTATCCTCTTAAGCTAAGTTCCAAATGTATCCCTAAGGATCCCAGTGGCCATGGATGAATCTCTAAAACTCTCGGGGCTTTGCTTTACATATCCAGAAAGATGGGTGACCTGCTTTCTGTTGTGGGACCTCCTTCAGCTCCTTCAGCCAATAGCCGATGAGATACCAGCCCATTGGGGCGTGGTCTCTCTTTCTTTAAAAGAGCGGCCACTTCCCTCTGTTCGCTCTCTGGCTTCTGGCACTGTCCCGGACAACAGCACTTTGCTCAATCAGGAAGGGAGCCTAGTTGCTGGAAATGGAGCTGGAGGGAACTTTGTAGACAGTTCTCCACACCTCAGCCCAGACGCTCAGATAGGCATCTTAAATTAGCTATCCTCCGTGTTGGGAAGCAAACTCAGGACTTGGTACATTTTGTGTAATTTGCTCTACCGGTGAGGTACACCTTCAACTACACCTCACATTCTGTATAGAGCAAGCAATAAAATAATCTTATTTTAAATGGTCAACACCTACAATTAAAAATAAAGGGATGATGCATCTGAATAGAAAAGGGGAGGTATGTTTCAAGCAGCTGTTCCTTGAGCAGCAGAGCCGCACGGTGAAATATGATGAACAGAAACGGCTGGAGGAGAAGGCAAGGATGGAGGCAGAGAAGCCTGCCATTGAGAGAGCATTTCTGAAGCCTTCTCTAGGAGTCTGAAAAGGCATAAGTATATAATCCTGAGGCTGCAGAGAGTGGGAAGAAATGAGGTTGACTGGAACTATTTCAGAGAAAATCCGAAGTGAAAAACGGAACAAAGTGTTTATAGTCAGGATTAAGGAGAATGAGGAAAAATGAAATCTTGAAAAACACCTGTGAGAATGCGTGTAAAGCATTGGCCTTCCTCAGCGGTAGACACTAAGCAAACATCCTTAATCCCCTTAATCCAAGCTCATTTAACAGTGGCATCTGTCTAGAACATTTCAGTTATCTTCCACATCCACAGTTAAAAAGACCTCCCAGAACTCCGAGCATCTTTCCTATGTGAGAAACAAACAAACAACAAAAACAAAGAAACCTTTGCTTGGTTTTCTCAGAAACAGATACAGAGCCATGACTTTAGGATTGGTTCTTGGTTTGGCTTCTTTGGTAGCAGCTGAGCCAACCAAGCACCTAGCACACAGCAGGCAGAGCTCTTGACATTCCCCTGGTGGGGATTCTAGGGGACCCAGCCAGTGACAACCTAAGACTCCAAAGTCCTCCTTTTTCCAATGTGTCAACAGATTTCTGCCATTGCAACCAGTAGAACACACACCACTGACAGCCACAGATGTAGCGACAGCACCAGGAGCGTGCTCCCCGCTGAAAGTCGTGAGTCAGTACGTCTGGCAAGAAGCACAGACATCATTGCAGCGTGCACTAGAGTGCCATTGAGGGAAGGGACAGGGGACAGGGCAGGCTCTGCTGGCAGGGCTTTCCTAACACCGACAGGCAAAGGACATCAGTTTCTTTGGGTCACCTCTCTCGTTGTCCCAGAAAGCCATTTTTTAAGAAGAGCCCAGAACAAAAGAGCTTGTTAGAACCTCTTTAGGTGTCAAAGGTTACTTTTCAAAAATCGAAGCATTTTTGTCTCTTGCCCGAAATGACATCTGGATCTCACACGAAACACTTATTTTAAGCCTCTGACTATGACTGGCTTTTTAAATGAGAAATTAAAAGCTCTGGGCTATCTCTCTGAGCAAGTTTGAGAGATGGGAGGAACGGCTGTAAGGTGGCTGACTTCTGTAGTCTCTTCCTTCCAGAAGAGGTTCCAGATTCAGCCCCTCCCCTCCCCCCGCATCTTGCAGTCTCTAGGCAGGCATGAGACCCTAGCAGGACATCCGACCCCAGGGAACCCCAGTTTATCCACTCTACCCCTCCAGCAATACACTTTAACTCTAGGATTTTTAAGGTTTGACACTACAATAGTGCTTCATTTTCTTGAGTGCTTTTCTGTATCCAGTCCTAGCGGCCTCTGTGTCTTATAACAAATAAACATTTATATAGACATCTACTTCCTGTATCCATGCAAAGTCATACTGCCCATTAGTTATCCAAATACATCTATATATGCACAAATAAGGAAGATACGTGAGCGTGTGTGCTCTTCCCAAGTCAAACAATCATGCACAATCACCTACTGCTTGCTTTTCCCACCTCGTTACACAAACTTCCTTCCAACTTAATACACTTAGAGCTAGCTCTTTGTGGATGCATATCTTTGCATGTGCAAACATGTGCATGCACAGGTGTGCATGTGTGTGTGTGATATGTATGTGTTAAGTGTGTGTGTGTGTGTGTGTGTGTGTGTGTGTGTGTGTGTGTGTGAGTATGGATGCCAGATGTGGGTGTTTGTTAGATATCGTTTCCAGTTGTTTCACTTTCTGTTTGGAGACATTCTCTCTCACCAGGTCTTGGTGCTCCGTGCTTAGACTAGGCTAACTGTCCAGTGAGCTCCAGGGATCTGCCCATCCCTGCCTCCCCAGGCTGGGGTTACAGATGCACAGGGCCACATTTCCTTTTATTAGGGTGCCGAACACCTTAATTTAGTTCTTCGTTGTAGCATGTCAAATATTTTATTGACGAAGCCATCTCCTTAGCCCTTTAGTTTTTATTAAAATGTCGGTGCGGTAGCCCTAATATCAATGTGCCTTGATTTATTCCACCATATCTGTAAGGATAAATATTAGGCTATTTAACACACACATACTCATACCACACCTTGGTATTTTCAAAGCATCTATTTCTAGCAAGGAAAAAGCAGATAAAGAACACACATTTTCTGTCTTTTTAAAAATATTCTGGATGCTGCTAGAAAAAAAAGAAGCTTGCAACAGCAAACATTGCTATCATCAGAGGCTGGAAGTGTCCCCCTTCACTCAGCTGCCACCAACACCAACTTTTGCTCACTCTGAAACCCCTGCCACTCTGAGGGATGGTCTCTAGCTGTTGGAGTTTTCATCTCCTGGCCTCACACAGAGTGCCTGCTAGACATTTGGATTAGCCTCTTTACCCTCTGGCCACATCCTTCCCCATTTCCCACTGTGCTGCCTGTCTTCCTTGTCTACCCCTAGCTACAGCCCTGGTGTACTCCAGCAGGGCCTTTATCCTCCGACCTGCTGGAAATGATGTTCCCATCTCAGATTTGTCTCTGTGCTTTCGTCTTCCTTCTGAAATCTCTTGTTCTGTTTCTGTCCCCTTCTCCTCTCCCATCCCCTCACACCCCACATGTAGCTCAGGGGTTCCTGGAATTGGCAATCTTCCTCTAAAGTGCTAGGATTGCAGATACGGACCTGCCTCTCTCTGGAAATGCGTCTGTTAGGATAGGGTCTTTGGGTTCTGGTTCTCTCTCTCTCTCTCTCTCTCTCTCTCTCTCTCTCTCTCTCTCCTCTCTCTCTAGGGTTTCATGCAACTCAGGCTGGCTTCGAAATTCTGATCATCACGTTAATCCTTTCTCAAGTGCTGGAACCACAGGCATGTGCCCCCATGCCCAACAAGGTGACCCGCTTCTCTTTCTTTAAGTCTGCCTCCTTTCTCTACACATAGTTTTTGTTACGCCTGTATGTATATCAGAGACAGAACTGCTGTTGGCGTTTAGGTCGTCTTCCCTCTGCCAAGTCCCTTTGCCAGTATGAGAACTCTGCCCTTCCGTGTGTCTGTATGTTCTACCCTTTTCCCAGCCCTTCGTCATCATTACCATTTCTGTGGTCATTTATTCCAGAACCAGCAAAGGTCAGGCAGCTGGTGTTACTTTTATCTTCCACACAGGCTTTGTGAGTCAAGCTCTGCCTTTGGATAGCTAACAAAACGTGAGCTTTCTTCTGAAGTGCAAGTTCATGTTGAAGAGGGGGTCTTTCGGTGCTTCTAGGGCGGGGCATGCCTCTGCCATTTCCGCTTTTCTCGTCTTGTGCTCTGCTTGTGTCTGTTTACCATCTGTCAGTTACTGACTGACAGAATAGCAGACTCTCCACCAAGTCTCCACTAGACCTCACTCCGGCTTCCTGGCATGAGAAGGGCGGTGCCTCCCAGACATCTCTCCCTTCTCTTCAGCCTTTCCGAAGAGGAACCTTTCCTGGCCTTCGCCGGCCCACTTGCGAGTGAGCCCCTGAAAGCACAATAGCAGGATCTGCCGCAGTGAGCTGCTAACAAGGCCACAGGCGCAGCTTGATGTGCAGCCTCCCTGTCATTTGCATAGCCAGTCACGTCTAGGCTTAGGAATCGAGACTTTGAAAAATGTGTTTGAAAATAATTTCCATATTTATATTTAATCCATGACTGCCTTTGGCTTCTGATTGCATTGCCACTTACTGAGCTGGGGCCCGGTGGCTCTGAGTTCACAACTGGAAGGGAGGTATACTGGGTCATTCCTACCCAGACCTCAGCTGCCATCTCTGACCTCAGGTGCTTTTCCTGCCTCTCCAAGAGAGTCCCAGCCTCCCAACTGTGCACATCAACCAGGCTCCACGTGATCCTTGCTGTCTACTAAGCCTTCTGATCTTTCTCCTCTGGAATCCTGGAGGATGAAGGTGGAGTAGGAGCAGGCACCTGTAACAAGAGGTGTTGATTCCTTGGGCACCAGGCAGCAACTGTAGCCATTCCAGATGACACCAGCAACAGAGCTGTGATCATGTCGGACTAATCTCAGCTGTTAGGGCTCCATGGAGCTCAGTATGAGCCAGCTCCCTCCGAGGCCTGTCAATTCACCATCGCCAGCTTCCCCCAGAGACAGCCATTGCTACATGGCCAGTGGCTCACACGACAGACTGAAACCTTGCTGTTCATCGAGGTGTCGATTGTGTTTATATGTGTGTGCACATGCCTGAGTGTGTATTCACACTTAACATGTGCAAAGGGCAGTGCTTGGTACTGTTCTGAGTCCCTCTCTACCTCATACATTGACACTCTTCCTGAATATTGGGCTTGCTGCGTTGGCTTGTCTAGCCAGCGACTTGCTCCAGGATCCCTTGGTTCTGTCTGCCCCAAGCTGGGATGACAGGCACACACCACGCCCATCTGGCTTTTCCATGAATTCTGAGGACTGAAACACAAGTTGTCACACTTGGCCTGGCAAGCTTTAACTGTTGAGCCATCTCTCAGCCCTGTGACCAAGACTTTTATCCTTGGTCAGTCTGACTCAAGAAACCTGTATGTCTTTCAGTGTGCCATGTTAACCTGAGAACGCTCTTGATTTTTCTAGTCCTTATAACAGACAGATGATCTGAGAAAATATAAGTGTTCATTTTAGCCCCGCTGACTTCCACGCCCATGCCAGCCCTGGTGCTTGTGAGAAAAGGATCGTGGCGAGAGGCAACTGAAGTTCATGGTGGGGTCACACAGGCAGAATGCTAGCACATCAAGGTACTGACGTGCTGTGTGACCCATGGTGAGTTATTTAACTCCTCTGCATCACTCGTTAGTTTTTGCATGTGTTTTCTCAGCCTCCACCTTCTCCTAATTATTGTCATTAAAAAAAAAATAACAGCCCTCGAAATTCACCTAACTGATTCCTAGAAAAATAATTTTTGTTTCCAAGTAGCAAGGGAGAAACAAACTGTAACACCCTAAGGTTGCCACTGCTTCACAATGCCAAGGTAACTTCCGCATGATTTCTTTTGGTTTTATTCCACACTCTTATTCAAGCAAATAAAAGCAGAATCACAGGACAGAAGTGTGACTAACCCTTTTTGGCTTTGAATCTAGAAAATGTCATTGGCTCAGTACTATTGCCTCATAATCCTCTTCCCCGGGGAAAATGGGCACCATACAAAAGGCTTTAATCTCTTTATTTACAGAGCATTCTGCTGGTAACTTGTTAAGCAGTCTCAAAGAGGCTGAGGGAGTCAACACTGTTTCTTCCCAGGCTCAAGAGCTCTCTAACTCCCATGCCTCACGTCACCATATCCGGAAACCTAAGCTTCAGGGTTGCCCTCTAGAAAGTAGAGGAGCTAAGGGCTACATTGAGCTCCACCTCCTCCATTGGTGTGTTTCCATCCAAGGCCCCCTCTGCCACACCTAAGTGGATCCCAAGTCATCTTCTGGGACATGCAGGATGCTCTGAGGGATCTCTCAACTTATGCACCAAGTTTCTGAGCATCCATTCCCTACTGCAGAATGTTACCATGGGCTCTCGTAGGCCCCACTCAAGGCTGCTGCTGGCTGACGGATGCATGATGGGTGGGCCTTGGGGTGCTTGGGAACTAGGCTATAAGCTTCGGTCAATGACACTATTTGTCACTGGACCTCCTTGTTAGCACTCTCTACCTTTATCCTCAGGTGACAGCTGTCAGGGAGAATAAAACGGTGCAACATCAGAACACTATGAACTGTGACTTCCTGCGCCACCTTGGCAAGGAGGTCCCTGCAATTTATATCCATGTGTATGAATGGTACAGATGTAAGCACATCTGTAAGTGCTTATTCCTTCCCGCCCCTTCATTCTGCATGGCCAAGGGAGTTAGGGGCAGAGGCTATGGAGTTAGAATCCTGGTTCTGTCATTGCTAATTTTAGGACAGTCAGCCAAAGTTTCAGATTTTGTGCTGTGATTAACCGCCATTTGCCGGTCCATATGCCACCAGCTGCCTCTGTCCTGTAATCGCCTCTCTCTGCCGCATCTTTCCTTTTTACCCAGAGTTGTCTTCCCTTGTGAACTGCTCTTTAGCAATTCCAGCCACAGGACCCTGTGAACGGCCCTGTGTCATCACATACCCAGTTACACCCTGAACCCAGCTATAAAGGAGCACGTGAGAGGTGAGGCACCTGACTGGGTGGCTGGAATCCTTTGAATCTGGGGCTTTAGAAATAAGGAGAGTGCTCTCTCTGTCACTTTGGAGCATAAGCTGCGGAAGCCCCAGGCAGCCATGCTGCACTGGCTGTGGAGAAACTACCCACCTACCTCACCTATGGAGAGAAGGAAGAAGAAAGTCAGTGGTCACAAAAAGTAAACACCGTGAGAGAAAGGAACAAGATAAATGACAGACTTGACATCTTCTCTCCCCGCTCTGATCTGTTGGTGATGTCTAATAGCTATGGTCTCCAGTCTCTACCTGGCTCTGGGCCTCGAGGCCATCCGTGGCTTAGACAGAGTCTACAGAGGCGCCAGCCTCACTCAGCAGATCATGCGCCACTTCTACCCTGAGCCATAGGCCAGACCCTCCGCCAGATCTAGCCGTTTGCAGACTTTCCTTTCTACTCTCCACTGTACTCCTTCCACGAGCCCTTTCCCGGAAGCCAGACCTCACGATCAGAAGGATCCTCCAAGGCCTGGTGCTGCCGACTGTTTATTGTCAACTCAGCACAGGGTAAGGGGATCCGGGAAGAAAAACCTCAACTGCAGGCTTGTCTCGATCAGGTTGGTCTGTGTGGAAAGTTCAATCACTGACTAACGTGGGAAGCCTCGCCTACTGGGAATGGTACAGTTCCCTGGGTGGATGGCCCTGGCAAGGAGCAAGCCAGGAAGCCGCATTTCTTTGGGTGTCTGTCCCAAATTCCTCCTGTGAGCCCCTGCCCTGATTTCTCCCAGTGATGGATTAAGACCCAGAAGTTGCTATGTTTGTCATAATAACAGAAAAGCAATCTAGGACAGACCCCTGCCTAGGGGTTTCTGAGCCAAGGGATTGGCAAGGCCCTTTTGCTTTTCCTCTTTGCCATTTCAGTGGTCAGCTATGTACACAGAGTTCCTAGAGCAGCATCAAGTGTATGATAATGATGCCCCCTATGTGGCCTTGAGCTCTTCTGCCCTGTTCTCTGTATATGATGTGCCCGGACCTGTTGGAGCACTGGATGTCCTAGGCACCTGAAGCAACAGGAGGATAAATGGTGCCGATGAGAAACAGTCCTGCCATGCAGGAGACGCTGAGTGCCTCCCCCACCGAAGGCCTCATAGAGCCAGAGGTGATGTTCCTGTTTCTCAAAGGATACTGACTCCCAACCTGTTCTGCCTCTGGCTTCCTGATCCATCTCCTTACACCCTCCTTCACAGTCCGTCTCTGAGATTCAAATGCTTTCAGTGTCTTTAAAGAAAACATCACTTAAAAATATGCAGAATCCTGTCCATTGATCTCAGACACATTAGACCAGCAGGACTTTCAAGTGTGTCTCCAGACACTAATGGAAAGTGAGGCAAATTGTCTCACATTTAATAAGCTGACCAAACCGGCAAAATCAGCTTCTCAGGCAAAATTTCCAGAGCTGGAAAAAATCTAGCTAAACCTGAGCAGGACCGCCTTGCCACAGGAGTCTGCAGAGAGCTGGTTTTATCACTGCAGGGTGCTCATGAACAAGTGTCAAGCAGAGAGGAACGGGGAGAGTTCTGGAGAAGAGACGCATTGCGTAAGTCTAATGACAATTTTCCAGATCACGCGTCTGAATGTAAACTCTGACAATTATGAATGTGCTGTGTGGGGTAGTGGAGCGATGTCACCCCAAGCCTGATCATACAGGGAAACGAAGGCAGAAGGGCGTGAGCGTGTGTGAAAACAAGCAAGGCCTATGCATGACAATCACATGTGGGATTCCTGAGGGACTAATGGAGCCCAAAAGGAAGGGGTCAAAATTGTCAAGGATGCCTGCAGAACCGCAGATACGGCAGGGAGGGAAGAGAATATTGGAAGAGCTCTCCGTGAACAGGAAGGTACCCACTCTCCCTCCCGGCTACCTTGCGCATTCAGAGATCAGTTTGCTGACAAACCATACTGACGGGATCAAAACAGTCCAAAGGGCTGGGGGGATGGCCTAATGACTCTCACGGGTTGTCCTCTGACTTATAAACACGCCTGATGGCACAAACCCCCCTCCCAAGCACAAGCGTACAGAATAAATGAATTAGGAAATGGTACATGTAAAAAAGAAGTTCAAAAATCCATGGTCCACCACCTGCCTTGTCAATTCGGAGGTTGAGGGTACTTATTCATTATGTACGAAATACTTCTGTTCACATAGTCTAGATAATGCTAGGCTAAACTAAGATTTCACACCCTCCGCCTCACACTGAAATGCCTCCCCTAGCTTTGGAAGGCGGAAGTGGAGGAGCAGGATGCCGCACCGGAGCCATTCTCTCACTCTCTGCTTCTTGCCTGGCTTTCTGTATCGCATCTGTTCTCCCTGCCTCGAGCCTCATCCTCCTGCGCTTCATTCTCCATTCAGTTCCTAAAGCCATCGCTCTAAGATGAAGATGCTCTGGCATCCCTAAGCGTCTTGCCATTCACTCTCAGCTACCCTCCTCGGAAGAGTAAACATTTCTTCCTTCTCTTTGTCCCTTTCTCTTCCCGCCCCCTCTCTCCTCTTGTCGGCCCCCATCTTACTCCTGCCTTTCTTACTTTTTGACTTATCACTTCCATAGCCCTGGCCTTCTCAGATCCTTAGGTAGCAGCACTCTCTGATCTCTCTGGCTAGAGTGTCTTCACTCACACTGGGCTGCTCTACCCTGATCCCACAGTGCTCTGGATGACACTCACTCCACGCTCAGGATTCAGCTTAGACCGTACCCAGAGTGTCACCCAGAAGCCTTTGCTTATCCCAGCCCCGCACTGGACTTTCAGCATTCCTTGTGTGTAACGTGTATCTCAGTAACCAAACTGGCCAAAGAGCATCCCGGTCACGTGTCTGTCTCCTCCAGAAGACAGGAGATGCTGGCAAGACTGATTTTGTTTTCTTACAACCCCAATGCCTGACATAGGGGGAGAAGAACCCCATAGTTGCCACCGAATAAACACTAGCTAAACAAATGAGTGAACAGCATTTCCAAAAGGGAACTTCCTCCTGATGCGTCCATGTAGTCTTTGTTAGACTGACTTTGGATTTCGTTTTGTGACTTTCTCCGCTCAAAGGGTATCAAGAATGTGTGTCATTGTGTGGAGATTTGCTGAGTAATGGTGATATAGGTGATATAGGACTTGTCCTCATAATACATTGCTAACAGTGTTGAGCCCTCTTAGAGGATGAGCAAACAGCAGGGGAGGGGCCCTTCTGAGACCCAGTGTCAACATCAGTGAGGCCATTTGGACTATTCAGACTTGGTTAACCATCAGGGGACTAGATAGATGCATGAAGCCCTGTGACGGATCCAGGGACCACACAGCTAAGTCCAACTCAAGCCAACCACCAACTTAAAGGAAGCAGAATGGGAAAATGGTGGTTATTTCAAGCCATTAAATTTCTGGAGAGTGACCAAGTACCAGAAATTGATTAAAATATATATTTAGGGAAAAAGGTTATAATTACCATGTAGAACCAAGAAAAGAGAAGAAGGGTTGGGGAGAGAGCTCATTCAGCCAAATGACATGACAGTCTGAACTCCATGCCTACCTTAACCAGGCAGGGCTCGGTGGCACACAATTAAAATAGCAATGCAGCAAAGAAGAAGCCAAGTAGATTTCCCGGGTTTATGGGCCAGGCAGTTTAGCTGACATTGTGAGGACTGACCAGTGAGAGACCCCATCTCAATAAAAGGTGAACCATGCCTGAGGAAAAGCCCCAAGATTGTCCTGTGTGCTCCAAATGCAATGCACACATGTGTGCACATATGTGTGACACACACATGCAAGAAAAGAGGGAAAGGAAGCAGACCCAAAAGACAAAAATAGCAAAACATTTTTCAGCGCTCTTCACTGTAAGTACAATGCTGATGTCAATCTCTTTTTAACTGTAGTCCGCTGAAACAGTTCTAACCATACCATAGGAAGTTCTGGAATCAGTACCACCCCACCACTAATGAGCCCTGCAAATATGACAGTTTTAACCTCCGGCTTTCTCAGGTACTTATCGTCAAATGGGAGATTGTAATTTTATGTCTGTCTGTCTGTCTGTACATACATGTATCCTTTTTATCTTTCTCCTACGACCCTCACCAAGCTGTTAAAAGAACTGGTCATATATGAGACTGCAGAAATGTAAGCGCTAATGCTCCGGAAATTAGTTAATAACTTGGAGTTACAACACTTGCTGACAATATAAATCATCATCCAGCCAAAGCAGGTGCTCCAGAAAGGGGGTGAGCAACATGCTCCTTCCTATTGGGTAACGTGCTCTTAACAGGTGTTCCGTCACCACAAGCATCGCTGATTAGCACTGATTTCCTTAATGAGGTGCTATTTTAGCCAGTACTCCTGTAACTCGCTTACCCCACGCCCAGTGTTTAGCATCTAGTGTCATGTCCCCTCCCCTCCCCGACCTTCAGGGAGGGGGGAAGCCTGATCTCACAGGAAAACCTCAGACCCAGAAGAGTGAAGACATGATCAAGCTGCACCCTTGGGTGGCCCTGAGACTTAGTTGATCCCCTTTCCAGAGACTGAGTCTCTCTCTGTAAAGTATAAAGGTGACAACAGTTGCCAAATTGTCAACAAACTGTTGGAGAAAGGCCAGCATAATAACGTAGCTTCCAGTTAGCACCTCCCCGCTCCCTGCACAAAGGCGCAGCATGGGGCTCCTTCAGAGAAGCAGGCCTGCATAAAGAGAATGTCAACAAACTTCAAGATAGTGGGCTAAATGCTGGGGGGGGGGGAACAAGAGAAAATGGGGTAAACTGATTTTTTGAGATGCAAGGCAATTTGCCTGTAGCTACATAATTAATAAATGGCTTAATTGAATCCTTACTGACCTCCTTCCAATGCCTAGACTTGCCTAGTGCTGGGCAGCCTCCAAAAGAACTGTCCAGAGCATGTAGGAGAGTAGAATTATTGGCTAGGTAGTTTGCCATTAAGTAGGGTCACCAGCCTGTAGCTAAGGAAACAGATGATCAAAAAAGTGCTGGGGGAGAAAATGCCTGTTTACAAACACTGCTTAATTAATTAGTCAACTCCGCGCAGGCGGAAGAGGCCGCTTTCCAGATGTCTGACGTGGAGGATTAATTAACAGAAGGCGCCAGTCCCCAGGCCATGGGTTCATGTCCAGACCACATGGTGGAATTCAATTACTCAATTGCCCCTCACCTGAAAACTAAATTGTCTCTCAACTTCACTAAAGCCATTTGACTGAAAAAAATTTCATCGAAAATGACAACTAAATTCAAGAGGCTCGACCAATTCAAAGCTTTAAATGAAGCTCAAAAGGCCCAGAAGTTCCTGGGGCTTTCGGTTTCACGGTAGGACTCTCCAGGATAAAATGAAGGTGGAGTTAGGTTGGGCCGCACAGATGAAATTTCGTGTCTAGCCTTACTGCTGAGGTTTGAATATGAAATGTGTCCCACAGACTTATGTGGTGAGTCACTGGCCCCCAGCTGGCAGTGGTATTTTTGGGAGACCCCGGGAGCTGTAGATAGTGGAGGCTAGCTTCCGGAAGTAGAGCACTGGGGGTGGGGAGTTCTGTCTCAGGTTTCTGTCCCTCCCTGCTGTGGTGTGAAAGTTAAATGTCCCTCCACAGACTCGGCGTGTTTGAACCCAGATCCCCAGTTGGCCACACATTTTATGGGAGTCAGTGGAATCTTTAGGGGGTGGGGCTCAGATGGGTGAAGTGAGTCCCTGGGGGCGGGGCCTAGATGGGTGAAGTGTGTCCCAGTGAGGATGGGCTTTGAGCGCTACAGACTAGCCTTGCTTCTGGACTGCGCTCTCTGGTTTTCATTCTCTGTGATGTGAGCAGGAGTCCCCACGCTCCCACCATGGGCAAAGGCCACTCCCACCACATGAACGCTGTCACGCCTTCCCTGCAGTGAAACCGCGAGTCACAATCAATCCTCCATCCTTTCAGATGCTTCTGTCATCAACATGAGGAGAAAAGCCACTAAAACATGTTCCCCTCTTCCTGTCTTCCATGAAGTGAATCACTCCTCCTTCACAGCTTCTCAATGCCGTGATCTCCTTCAGCATGGGCCCAGAGTCATAGCTGTGGACTATAGCTTGACATTTCTGCACCCATAAACAGATAAAACCCTTCTTTCCTTAAGTCATGTCAGGAGTATTGTCACCGTACTCAGAAACGTAACTTCTGTGAAAGACAAGACGAGAGACTCAGATAAACACGGTAAGCCCTGTGAGGAGGAGCCCTGCCATGCTTCTGCCATCTCTCAAGCCACAGTGCTGGTGTGCTAGCGGAAGGCGAAGCATCCAGGTGGCTCAATTCTCAACATCATTTTGCTTGTATAAGATAAAGGATTTCTGAGGAAGGAGACAGAAATCCTCTTATCTGTGTCACTTGTAAGTAGAAAGACCATGTGAGTCTGCAGGAATCCTAGCGAAACGGGCTTGGGTTGGTCCTGCCACGGAGGTGGTCTCCAGTGGAGCGTGGACGGTCCAAGCCTCTGTGAGCTTGTGAGGAAGTCGCTTTTCAGGCTTGCTTCTGCCTCCACAGTTCACATTTTCTGGGGGCTTCTAAAAGTTTTCTTTGTCCACTGTTTATATTCTTGCCAGCTAATCTCCATGTATTCTGCGGTTTGTTTGAGTCTCATCTTCTGTCTGATTAAGCAGAGGGAGATAGGAAGTAGGGAAGGACTCTGTGCCACACACTAAATAGTATAGTATGCACGTGGGTGGGGGCGGGGAACACACAGGGCCGGGCGGGGCTGCTGAAGGGGAAAATGGACAGGGTGGAGTTCATGGGAGCGGGAGGGTGTACCGTGCCTGCTGACTGTTTGATCCTGCTCCCACAGCCATCTAGAGAATGGCATAGCAGAATCACTTATTCGCTGTTAAAATTGTTATTTTTCTACTTTAACCCACAACAGCTGTAATGGGATTTCTAAGCAGGATGGAATCTAAACAACAGTGTCATCCTGTGGGGTACCAGACTTGAGAGTGCTCGTCTGGAACAAGCCCTTCACTTCACTACTGGGAAATGAAGAAATGCATCAGGATTCAAAATCTAAAATGACCTCAAATTCATGCACTGGCAAGGTTTTCGGATAAAGGGTACTCAAGTCTCTTTGCTGGGAAAGAGCAAGAGAAAAGGCTAGAGTCCACTAACTACCTGGGGACATCCGTGCGCCCCACCATCCACAGCTCCAACCTCTCTTCACAGGGAAAGGAGCCCCCACTTCCGGGAGCCTTCGTCTTAGAAGGCAGTGGCTTTGTGCAGGTTTGCAGGTTTCTTCATCAGTAGGAGCGAGATGGAATGGTTCAGACCACTGGCTTTCAGAGTGTGACCACAAGCCACCCCCACCATCACCACCGTCATCATCATCACCACCACCACTGTGGTCACAAACGCCAAGGCAGCTGCCAGAAGCAGCAGCAGCAGGAGCACCTCCTTTAGGGCATTTTCTACAAGTGAAAGCAACCAGGCTTGGCTCCAGATGTGGCCAATTATCAGTCATGGGGGTGGAACCCACATCTGAGTTTCAACCAGCCTCACAAATGCTAATTTTTGAGAACAATGGGCTTACTCAATTATTTTTTAAAAGTGCATTTATGGAGGAAAGCGTGTGTGCATGTTTGTGTGTGTGCATGCATGCACATGTGTGCCGGCACATGCATGCATGAGCACATGCACAGGGTGGCCATGGGGTTCTTGAGGACACTGCCCCAAACTGAAGATGGAGGCTGGCAGCTACACTCTTGCATCATCAAGAACCACAGGGTAAAGCTCATTTGTTTCTCTAATGAGGATTTTAATATTTACCATGCGTCCCCTGCCTGGCCTGCTGCAAGCTGTTGGAAGGTGGTGGTGGTGGTGGTGGGAGATGCCTTTTCTTTATTCAAGAGATCTGATAGGAACAGATAAATTCCCACTTGGAAAGTTTCCTTTGCTCCTAGGACAGGGCTAACTCAGCACCCTGGCTTGTCTTAACTGACACACTCCTATTTCTAACAGCTGATTATGGAGGAAAAGAAATCAATGGGAAGATGCGTTTCACAGTTTACAAAAAAGATGATCACCACTACATTTGCCTTTGAGAACGCATTCATAATTCCCTCCCAGTTAGTGACACAAGCACCGCCCCCAAGCCCCCTCCCCACCGTTTCTGATTTGCTTTGGCTCTGGGCTCCTTCTCAGCACCCACAGCCCAGCTGGTGACAGGGGAAGGTGCTGGAATGACGGAAAAGCTGGGTCACGGCAGATCATCCATTTGTAGAGAATAAAATAATGTGTGTCACACTTCGCTGACCATGTCAGCCCTGAGCACCGCACCTACGTTAGAGATCTTTCAGCCCCAAGATGGATTTCAAAGTGAAACCAAATCCCTTAGGATTTGACCATGTTGCTAGTAGTGTTTTACTTCACCCAGGAGGAAAAGGAGACTCAGATTCTCTGAGCAACAGCTGTTAACTGATCCTATGTCCCATGCTACTCTCTGAGGGAGATCCTGTGGGTGATGAAGAGGGGATACGTGGACCCTGCTTTCAAGGAGCCTACGACAAAATGGAGAAGGAAGAAATACACACACTGGAGAACACGGTAGCCTAACTATTCTAACGGTCTGTGGAATGTATAATTGTAACACAGTACATATAATTCCATAGCTACTTCATGGAACTGTATTGCAGTTGGCAGGACAGACAACTTCGGCCGCCATTCTGAGGACTCATACCAATGGGGATGCTGCCATCTCTAACATAGGGCTGCCATCTTTAACAAGGGCCCTGGGAGGTGTCCACATTCCGGACGGACACAAAAGCAGCGTAAGTCTCGGTTGAACATGCCTGGGGAAGATTTTATGAGTCAAGCCAGAAAGTGACACTATAATATCTGCTAGCTTGGCTCCCGCTAAGTAACATGCGTCAGTCATGTGACCATATTTCACTGTGAGAGGGGCTGGGAGAAAGAGTCCATCTGTCTGCTGAGAAGAAAGACAAACCCATCTTGGTGAGAATATACTACCTCAGCCGTGTGAAACCTGCCTGGGGAGGAACGATGAGACTGAGACATCCGTCGTGACTCTGTCTACACGGACAAATCCAGTTTCACTGCCTCCCACCGTCCTCTGTTGTCATCTGAATCTTTCACTTCTCCTAGAGCCTCACAGAGAAGCGGACGGGGCAGTCTACCCTGAGGACGGGTGTGGCTGGAGGCTGTGGGGGAGTTTAGCAAGACTGGAAAAACAATTTTCCAGGTGAAGTTCCTATTTTCTCTTGAGTCCCTCTCAACCTGTGAGTTGCTGCTCCAAGCCAACTCATGGAAACCACGGCAGAGCTGGTCCTGCTTGGAAACTGTTGTTTGGCTCAGGTACCTGGGCTAAAAAGGGGGACCAGTCAGACAGGACACTAACTGTTCACTCAGCATAAATGTCTGTCCCAGAGTCTGATGGGATGTCATGCTAAGAAGAGGTTTAGGATTGTAGAATGTCAGGGGATATGTGGGTAAAGAAAAGAGGAGAAGGGGCAAGCAGGACAGTTTGGAAATGGAGAGGGGCTAATTGGATTTTCGCCCAGGTTTACCAGGACAGGACACAGATGGCAGACCACCTGGAAGAGCTGCCCTGGGTGAAGAGTGGATATTTGCTGACCTCCCTGCCTTGCCATCCTCCCCTCACTGCCCCAGGCAATGATTTATCAGCTGAAGATAGAGGAGGCACAGAGGAGGATGGGAATGCATGCTGCAGGCAGCTTGTGTACGTCCCCTGCCGCTCTTCAGCAAGAAGACTTTCCAAAGTGGAATCAACAGGCACCCAGTGTCTGTACTGTCTGTTGGAAAGAGCGGACAGAAGCAGCCACAAAAGGTCCCGGATGAGGACAGAAAGGGAGACAGCCACGCGAGCATGGGCCTCAACACTTGCTGCCCTGGAGTCAGCATTCGGTCACTTGAAATGACATCCTGCTTCATTTGGGCAGTTAGCAGCCGCGAGGAGGTAAATACTTACTGGATCCCGTGCATTGTGCTGGACGGTAGTTTACATCTCTCCTGTTTTGTGGTGGAGAAAGAAACTCTAAGAGGGTGTGTGCATACCTGTACCTGTTGTTAGAATACTAGCCAGCCCAGCCTTTCTCTCATTCAGCAAAATCTGCTACACAGCTGCTGTTATCTGAATGTTCTCACCAAGAGTCGTGCCGAAATTCAGCTCCCCCCCCACTATGAAGTATTAAAAGGATAGACGTGTGATACATCATATATTTAATGCTAAGTGAGTCCATGAGCATGAGGACTAATGGGACCCTGGCTTTATAAGAAAGGACAGGAACCCTAAACTAGATTGCTTAGTCCCTTTCCACATGTGATGACCTTCTCCCTGTGGACTCTGCGGAGTCTTTGCCAACAAGAAGGGCCCTACCACAATCAGCCGCCCAATCATGAACTTGCCGTCTTTAAGAATCATGAATCAAATAAAATGGTTTTTCTGGTGAAGTACCCAGTCCGTGGCATTCAGTTGAATGCCAGAAAAGAGCTAGCAGAAGACAGGCCCTTCACTTGGCAGAGGAGGTGGTGACGACAAATCACTTCCTGTCCTCCAGGAGGCCTTTTTTCCGGAGAAGGGAAGAGCCTAGAAGCCAATACAAAGTCTTCCATCACTTGATAGCAGGGATGCCTTCTGAGAGTGTCTTGTGGGTGATTTGGTCATTATGCAAACATCATACGTGCAATTATAAGAACGAAGGCAGTGAAGATGTCAGGAGGCAGTAAAATCGTATGAGACTGGGGTCATACATGTGGCTCTATTGTGACCTATGAAGGCTTAAGAGATCAGCCGGAAAGAGCCGCTATCAAGATACAGCCGGGGAAGGAGATGGTGTGCGGTGAGATTTAGATGAGAGAATTGCCATCCTGTGATAAGTCCTTGGTTAGGGGGCTTGAGAAAAAGAAACTCAGCCAGTACAGCGGACTCAAAGGAGATGGTGGGACACTGAGTCTGGCAAGAGTAGGAGGCGCCACAAAGCCTAGCAGCTGTCAACTTGACATAGCCCAAAATCCTCTGGGAGTCTCAACACAGGGATGTCTCTATCAGACTGGACTAAGGCAATGTCTGTGAGGAGTTTGTCTTGATTGGTTGATGATTGGTGTGGGCAAGCCCAGACCCCCATGGGAAACCTTCCCGAGCATGAGCCGAAGAAAGCGAGTCAGGCAAAGCATTCCTCCATGGTCTCTGTTTTAGTTCTTTCTAAAGCAGAGTTCTTACCTGACTTCCCTTAACAATGGACTATTACACGGAAATGTAAGCTGAAATAAATCATATTGCTTTTGGTCGTAGTATTCATCAAGGCAACAGAAAGCAAATCAGGATGAATGGGGACTTTGTGATGATGGCAACATGGGGATACGGTATATTCTTGGAAGCTAAAGGCAGTAAAGGTTGACAATAAATCTGATACAGAAGAGGAGAAGAGAGCAGCTGAAGGGAGAAGAGAAAATACCTCTGAGACTAGTTCTGTCTTTTCTGTTTACCAAGGTGGGTTCTGTGTACAGAAGGAATTCTGCTGGAGCCACTGTAGACAGTGACGCCACATGATCTAAGATTAACGTCCAGATCCGCCACTTACAGACCTCATAAACTCAGGGGAGTTTTCTCTGCAGCTCAGTATTATTTTCATATACTAAAGCCGGTTAAAAGCCCCTACTCACATGTTTATTGTGAACATTAAAAGTTAATACCTACAAAGCACTTCGAAAGCTCTCAATAAATATCGTCTAAAAGGTGATGTAAAATGTGGAAAACAGACGTACAGAGAAAAGTCAAACTTGGAGAACAAGCAATATGGAGATTTCTACCTGCCACCCCAGCAGAAATATCCAAAAGCTGGTAAGAGGAAGAAAGGGTTCAGGATTCGGGCTAGAAATACAGACCCGAGAAACATAGGCATTTGGATGCAACCCAAAGCATAGGCTGACATAGTACTGTTCTCAGTGAGCAAACTCACTTGATGAGAAATTACCTGGGTCCTAACAGTGAAAAGGATACTAGGCAGAGGTTCGGGACAGTGTACGCGAAGGGGAACAGCTGCAGTTGGAGTACAGGATGACTGAGGTGTACTTGGAATGGTGTCTCTGTTCAAATTGTGTCTAGTGCTCCCCGTCCCTGTTTTCACTCATGACACTTGGCCCATAGCTAGCAGGTTAAAATATGAGTATTAAAGAGCAATGAGAAAATGAAACCATGACCCGGCTATGCCGTTCATGAATACGTAACCCAAGGGTTCTAAGTCCTACACAGAGAAACTTGCAGGCCGACATTTATTGCTGCACTGTTCACAAGAGCCAAGATATGGAGCCCAGTGTCCACAACAAACGTATAAATAAAAAGCAAGATGGTGCCTGAATACACAATGGAGTTTTATTCGGCCATAAAGAAAAATAAAGTCTTGACCTTCATGGGGGTGAATGGATCAGAAGATGTTAAGTGAAATGAACCACACTCATATAAACAAAAATGTTTATGTTATTATGTTATCTGTTAGACTCAGATCCTAGACTTCAGTTTTCCATGTTCATATCTGTATATGGAGGTATGAGCATAGATCGTGACAGAAGAAAGAAAAAAGATTGGCATGAGCGTAGGTCATGAGACCTAGAAGAGAGAAAAAAGATCTTTTTTTTTTTTCTCTGTGGTTTTGGAGCCTGTCCTGGAACTAGCTTTTGTAGACCAGGCTGTTCTCGAACTGAGAAAAAAGATCTTAAGAGGCAATATGGAGGCCCGGTGGTGGTGGCACAACACCTTTAATCCCAGCACTTGGGAGGCAGAGGCAAGCGGATCTCTGTGAGTTCGAGGCCAGCCTGGTCTACAAGAGCTAGTTCCAGGACAGGCTTCAAAGCTACAGAGAAACCCTGTTTTGAAAAAAAAAAAGCAAAAACAAAGAGGGGAGATGGAAAGAAAAGAGGTTTATGGAATATGTGTGACATGAAGGCACAAGGTGTTATTAGGGGACAGGGTTTCAACAAAAGCAAAATATGTATTTACATATGTCATGGTTCGATCTATTACTTTGTCTACTAATTTTCAAAACTAATAGAAACAAAATAAAGACAATTAATTATGTACCTGTGCATATTTACTTTAAAAAATATCCTTTGGTCTTAGAGCTAATCTATCATCAGCAAATGCAAATGTCACCGTTTCTGTGCAGCTTCCGTTTTCAGCAAGGGAGAGGTCACAGCCTAGTGAGCGTTTTCTCCAAACGATGATGACAGTCACAACACAGAGCCTCTCCTAACCCAACAGCTGGCTCTCCTTCCTGACCACGGAGTACAGAGCACCTTCGTGACAAGACTCACTGGCTTTTCTTCTTGCTTAAGTCGCCAGAACCCTATGTATGAAGATTCAGCAGCCCATTTAAACAGCTCACCGATGATTTCAGGGACTCCTCCGTTGTTTTCTACTTGGCGTCTCAGTTCAGGCTTACTTACTGAGAATCAGTCCACTGTTCCTCTAACTCAGACAGAGCTTGATGAAGAGTTTAGGCCAACATGAAGCCACTGACCTGGAAATAAGTATGCGTATCTAAATGGCACAGAGGGTTTTAAAGGAACAAGAAAGATTTCCACTGAGGTGGAAAGGAAGGTTTCTGCTGTCCCCATGGTGAAAGTCATGCACGCCTCGACTTGAACCGAAGGTGGCGCAAACACAACAGAACAACCAACAGGGGCTGCTCAGTGACCCTGGCTGGAATCTTCATCTAGAAGAGAGATGCTTCCAGACAAGGACATCTTCTGATAATGTGCTCCTCACTCTGCTTCACAAGACAACGGAATGAAGTTTGGTGGGATCCTCTGAGGACTCCCACCACAGCTGGAAGCGGTGATGATGGGTGTAAGGTCTGCAAGAAGGAAGGTCAAAGCTAGTTATATCTGTGTGCATGCAGGGCTCCCTGATGATCAAGGGGCATGGATGTGCACACGGGCGGAAGGAGCTACTGGAAGAAAGAGTCACTGAGCATGGACCAGAGTCTGCAGCAGGGAGCCTGAGCTGGGCCTCTTAGTTTTTAGGCTGGCCCCAGTCACAAAGACAAGTCTTCTTAGCTTGCGAAACTAACGCCTGTCTGATCAAGTACAAATTCAGAAGATTTCTGTCTGAACTTTCATTTCGAATGTCTCTGTGTTAAAAATGCAAATTCCAGGGCTCAGATGTCCACCTGTGATAGTGACAGACCTGCTTAGCAAAGGGGGATGGGAGAAGTTTCTTGAAAATCCTATCATCCTGACAACTGGGTATTCCTAGTGAGTATAGCCAGCCCAGCCCTGCCCTATACTTCCCTATAGAAATGGAATGGGTTTGAATCTCCTGGAAACCATGCCACTGGGGCTGCAAGGCCCCTACTTTAAGTTCCTCAGTTGTGGAGAAGACTAACCCTGCTCTGTATCTTGTACCCCAAGGGCAGAGAAATGATATGTAGGGTAGGCTTCTATTCCCTGAGGAGGGACAGTTTGCATTCCAGAGAGATAACTTGTATTCTCTCCATTAATTTAGAAGGAAAATGGTGTTTGTGGTGGTTTGCAGAAAAATGGCCCCCAAAGGGAGTGGCATTATTAGGACATGTGGCCTTGTTAAAGTAGGTGTGGTCTTATTGGAAGAAGTGTGTCACTGTGGAGGCAGGCTTTGAGGTTTTATATATGCTCAAACCATGCCTAGTAGACAGACCACTTCCTGTTGCCTGCAAGCCGAGATGTAGGACACTCAGCTACTTCTCCAACACCACGTCTGCCTGCACGCCACCATGTTTCACCATGACGAGAATGGTCTAAACCTCTGAAAATGGAAGCTACCTCCATTAAACATTTTTTCCTTTGTAAGAGTTGCAAGGTCATGGTGTCTCTCACAGCAATAAAAACCCTAACCAAGACAGTGTCCAGAAAAGTATAAAGTGTGTAACTTGTCAAAGAGTATTTATTCAATACATTACAGTATGACAGTCCAGGTCTTTTTATCTCTCCAGGGAAGGTAGTCCATGTTGTATCATGCCTGTTCTACTAGAGACTCCTGCAGACTGTTAGGGCAATGTTTGATCCACAGGCTGAGATGACTGATGGGCAGAATCCCTTTACATAGTTTAGGACAGACTGATGGGGAGAGTCTTCTGTTTTGTGTTAATTTCATTGGTTAAATAAAGAGACTGCCTTGGCCCTTTAATAGGACATAAAATTAGGTAGGCGGAGTAAACAGAACAGAATGCTGGGAGAAAGAAGCTGAGTCAAGGAGTCACCATGATTCTCCTACCAGACACAGACGCAGGTTAAGATCTTCCCTGGTAAGACACCTCGTGGTGTTATAGGGATATTAGAAATGGGTTAGGTCAATATGTAAGAGCTAACCAATAAGAGGCTGGAACTAATGGGCCAGGCAGTGTTTAAAAGAATACAGTTTCCATGTAATTATTTTGGGCAAAGCTAGCCGGGTGGCGGGACACAGCCCGCCAGTCCTATTACAACAACAGACCATAAAACCCACAAGATTCTTCCGAGACAAAGTTCCAGTGTTTAGACATAGAAAGCTGGCTCTAACATCTGCATTCTGCCTCTGCCAGCAGTCGCTGTGCTAACAGCTAGGTCATACCTGAGACCCACCAAGGCGTTCCCTCCTCTCTACCAATGGCCCATTTCCTTTGAAGCTGCCATGACTATTTAAGTTATTTCCTTTTGGATGCTTCTCTCTTTTTCTAGAGAATAGTCACAAAGTTCCTTTTGATTCCTATGAGTTCTGTAGTTCTTGACAGGACCCAGGACTGGGGACAACTAGGAAAATGGGGTGCCACAGCAGAAGGATGCCCAGCCAACATCCAGATTACTCTTTCTGTTCCCTTCCACACCCTGTGTGCTGGATTCATACTCCTCTTCTTTCCGCTGCAGCCTTGGTTACCTCTGCTTCTTCGCTTGATCTGAACATCGTTCCTCTTCCTCTTTGCTTCTGTTCGGTTCACTTTTCTTTCCTGCCCCTCTCCTTTTCTAGATCTACAGTGTTCCCCTCCTCCACTGTGTCAGCTTAGCCCTCACTTTTCTTGAAGCAAATAACTTGAGCTGAAAGAGCAGTTATTGAAAGATGATGCAGGCAATAAACTGTGTTCAAAGGCTACTTCTTCCACTTATAGAGTTCCCGGACAAGTAACCAGTGGGTCCCTTTCCCCAGTACTCTGCTTAGATGTAGGCATGAACAGTTAGAAAGAGAGGCAGTAGGAATTCAGCCTAGGACTTCACGCAGGTATAGGACGCCGGTGAGTGACAGGCCAGATCTCTGGTCTAGTGATACTCTCTTCTCTCTGCTGTTCCCCAGAGCTGCTGTGTCTGGTCCTGGATCCACGCCTACATCTCCTCATGGCTGATGTCTCTCTGCTGAACATACTTCAAGAGGAAGTAACTAGACACTGTACCTATTGCCTCTCAGTGAAAAGCTAAGTTTCCAAAGGTGGTAACACCAACATTAAATACTTTGGGCCATTCTGAACTCTCCACTTTGAAAGAAGAAGCTTGGGAGCAAGGAGTGACCAGGTTCCTGTGGTCTAGGAACAAAATGCAGGAGTAAAAGAGAGTCTACCTAGACAGTGGGTAGTAGGTAGGGACCAAACTCCTTACTTCCCCAGGTCAAAAGAAATCACTGAAAAACATTCATTTGGATATTACTTTATTCAAGGAACAATATTAACCTATTGCTATAGATTGGTTTCTATTTTCCTGATAAAGCACATTGACCAAAAACAACTTGGGGAGTAAAGAGTGTATTTTAACTTATAGGCTATGGTCCATCATTGAGGGAAGTCAAGGTAGGAACTCAATGGGAGCCTGAAGCAAACTTCAAAGGAGGAATGCTGCTTACTGGTTTAGTCACTATGGCTGGTTCAGCTAACTCCTATAGCTCTGGCCCACCTGCATAGGATTGGCACCACCCATAGTGGGCTGGGCCTTCCTACCTCAATTAGAAATAAAATTATTCCCCCACAGACATGGCTTCAGGACAACATAATGGGAGCAATTTTTTTTTCTGTTGAATAATTTTCTTCTTCCCAGGTGACTGGCTCTAGGGTTGTGTCAAGTTGACAGCTAAAAACTGCGTGTTTTTATGTCAGGGTATTTTTTTGGTGGAGACAATTCTATTATAAGGAGAAACATTTAGGCTGAACAGTCCACAGATGTCTTGTGGTTTCATCTTACCAGGAAACACCCCACCCATACTAACACCAAATTGCACCTCGGCAAATGATGATTCACTGTACATAATTAAACCGTGTTAATTTGAGGCTCTGATTACCCACAAGTCTTTGGTAGTTCTCAGTCTGATGGACCACTTCCGTGCCTTGGATGTCTCTTTATCTCCTCAGTGATCTTAACTTCTCCTTTGTCCTTGCCTTGACCGAACTCTGTCTTGTTACTTCCTGATTACTTGTCCAATTTGTTGAGGCTATTCCCAGTTCTAATCTCATCCCCCAAGGCACCAGCCTTCACTTTAAACTCAGTCTCATCTTCTAATTGAATGAGCTGCTGTTGCGGCATCCAAGCCATGGATGACAGTCTTAGCTAGAAGTGGATCTGGGGCTGAGCCCTGTGCAGTGCTGTTTTTAAGCAATTCCTTGTCAGAACGATGTGGACAAGTGCTTTAATGAAGTTCACTTGAGAAAACTTAAAGCCTTTCTCTAGAACCTGGGATGGTTCCAACAGAAATTGTGACATTTTTGGCAATTCAGAGCTGCCTCTCCACATAAGTGAAATTAAGTAATCAAAGTCATTGTTTAAAGCCTAATTTTATTTCTTTAAAAGACTCAACTCATTATTTTGACTATAAAAGCTGGTACCTATTGTCACCAACATTTTCTGGTGACCAACATTAGCCCTGCTCACACTTTCTCCTGATCAAGGAGAGCAAGGCCCTGCCTGCCACCTTGCTCCATCTCTGTTAGTGTATGACCTTGGGTGAGTCATCTGCTCTTTCTCAGCCTAGACTTGATCCTCATCAGGAAAATAAAGACTGAGATCTGATGACCACTAATGCATCTCCAGGATTCAAGATGTGATTTTTCTTTTAATTAAGGGAGCAAGAATTTGCAGCAGCAAATTGCTATACAAATTCTTTAATTGCATGCTTTCCTACGGCAGTTATATATTTTATTACAATTTTGAACACACTTTAGATAAGGGTTGGGTTATATTTGCAAGTCATTTAGCATTTATTAGCTGAGAGTCAGTCTAGGTGGTTCCTAGCTGGAGTCTCAGCACTCAGGAGGCTGAGACTGAAGAATCATCCTAAGTTTCAGGCCAATCTGATCTATCTTCTCAGCTCTGGGTCATGCTGAGCTATAGAGTGAGAACTGCTCTCAAAAATATTATTTCTTTGTTTATGTATTCCTTTTCCATGTATTCTTGAATACCGGAATGCTTATTATATACTAGGTTACATTAGGCTTCTCATTTTCTCGTGATGTTATAAGCAGCTAATATTTTATTAACATTTCTCCCATGATAAAAATAAGCAACTTGAAGCACAAGCTGGTTTGGGGCTGCCTAAGTCAGTGATTCTCAACCCTCCTGTTGCCTTGCTTTAATACAGTTCCTCATGCTGTGTGACGCCCCATCCATAAAATTATTTTCATCACTACTTCATAACTGTAACTTTACTACTGTTAATGAATTGTCATACACATATTAGATATGCAAGATGTCTGATATGCGACCCCTGTGAAACAGTCATTAGGAACCACCCGTCTAGACTTGCTCATGTCAAAGTGGCAGCTTGAAGTTGGGTGTTTGGACACAGCCTTCTGGATTCTGTTCACATGGTGTGATCCTGCAGCCACTCAACTTGCTAGAACTCAGTCTAGATTACAACAGAAAACTCTGTCTCTCTGTCAGCACTAAACCAAAATGCCCTGCCACACCACGAAGACTGTCTCTCTCCCAGGGATAGATAACCATCAACTCATCTTATGGAGAGAAAAGAAATTACTCTCAATTTCCTTACATCAGGATTATATAAATGATCCCTTTTAGGAAGTAGGTAAAGACTATTTTCTAAAAGATATTTGGCTCTGGGCTTGGTAAAGATTTGTAACTCCTAAAAGGTTAGACACTTAGTACGCTCATCGTTCTTTTTCCCACTCTCCTGCCCTCTCTCCACTTTAATTTTTCCTTTCTTTCCAACTGAATTCTTCCTCCGTGCAGGGAAAGGACATCAACCGCTCCTTCTTCAACTTCCCTAATGACTTTCCCTTTCCGGTCACTAGTTTCCTGGAAGGTAGTTCCTAAACTAATAAATCCTTATCAAACAGGGGCATAGGAGAGAATTTCAGTGATTTCATGTGGCTGTGGGGATAAGTAAAAAGGAAGAGAAGAGATAGAGGAAGGAGACATTGAAGGAAAAGATGAAAAGAAGCTCGGCACTGTCTCATCACTTCAGCAATATATATTCTTCTAGTTAGTCATCACGGGACATTGAAAGGCTTCAAACCACTCACTGAACAGGGACTCTGAGAGACGAAAAGGAACCAGCTGCAGAGCTGCTGCACGTGACAACAAACAAGGCCTGGACACCCATCGTGGGGCTGGAGAGACGACTCAGCAGTTCAGAGCACTTGCTGCTCTTGCAGAAGACAAAAGTTCGATTCCCAGCACCCACATAGTAGCTCACAACAGGGATCCAAAGCTGGCTTCTTCTGCAGGCACCAGGCACATACACGGCACATATGCACACATGCAATCAAAACACTCAAACACAGATTTTAAAACTCTTTTAAAGTTTCAAAAAAGTGTTTTCTATACTCAGGTGCATGTGCATATACAGATTTTTTTTTAAAAAAATAATAACATAAATCAGAGAAATTACAAGGAAGTTACAAGAGGCCAGAACTAAGAGGATCATGATCATCTTCAAATCAAAACTAGGAGGATCACCTTCAAATCATAACAGACAAAAAAAACCCGCACACGGTATTTGCAATGATGGGCTCTGAGCATAAGCACCTGGCTCATCTTCCTACGTTACCCACCCCTCATCAACTTGTTTGTCTTTGGTCCTCTCGGTAAGATTCTCAGCACTTTTGCCTCTTCTGGATAGAGAAGGAACCAATGTTCTGTTTACATGGTTCACATAGACTGGCTCCTTAAATCATCACACTCTCTCAGAATGGTGGGTACTGCCACATTCTGTAGAGAATCCCTAAGGGGACCCAGTGAGTTACCACCTGTCTAATCCCCTCCCCTGGACTCCCTCTAACCGAAACAAGATGACAGATGTGACAAGATGCCACTCTCTTAACTAGGTTACCTTTTAATGGCAAAGGTTATATGACGTTCCGGTATGATTATATTATATTATGCAACCTTACATAACAGACCAAGGGAACCAGTTCTACCATTGACCTTGAAGGAGCAAAGAGCATGCTGTTAGCAGTCTACTAAGAAGACTACATGACCAGGCCTGTGCATGGCCTCTAAAAGCTGAGGGGTGCCTCCATCCAACATCCTGTAGGAACTCCAGTCAAGTAACCATAGCAATCTGTAATCTGTATCCTGCTGACCAAGTGTATGTGTGAGTGTGTGTGTGAGTGTGTGTGTGTGTGTGTGTGTGTGTGTGTGTGTGTGAACCTCATTCAAGCTTTCATATGAGAATGCAGCATGGCTGACATTAAGGTTGCAGTGTCATAAGACTCCCAAGCCCATGATCCAGCTAAAGACATGCCTGAGCTCCTGGGCTCCCGGTTCTCCAAAACCAAAACAGTGTGTGCTCTTTCTTCTGCTGGATTTGTAGGAATTTGTTGGGAAGCATTGAGAACTGCTTTACCGAAGAGTAAGGCAAGTTTTAGAGAAGTTGGTTAACTGTGTTCTAGGTCACACAAGCAGTAAACAACAGAACTCATGTTTATATCTAGGTCTCCCTAAAGCTCAGAAGGCCAGATGTTCTCCAATGCATACCTGCCTTCTAGAGTTCCTTTCCCATTGCTTTTGTTGACGTGCTATTACCAACATGGGCTATGAAAGTACTCTGGGCAGGAATGAACCTGCTATGTGCATGATTTTAAAGTTACAGCTTAAAGACTGGTATAGTTTCTCCCTTTCCTGTCAGCCTTAAAGAGAGAGAGAGAGAGAGAGAGAGAGAGAGAGAGAGAGAGAAATAGGGGAGAATATAGAGGGCTTGCACTCACTTCAAGTGGGGAAATGGATAACTGTCCTGGTATTAGTTAAGTTTCTCTTGCTGTATTAACTTAATGAAGTAACTTAAATGAGGACACAGTCAGTCACTGTAGGGACAGCATGGCTGTTGGGACTGCTTGTCCCTAGCTTAATCCGATCTTGGTTTGGGGTGGCAAAAGTTTGCAAGACCGTTTCCTCACCTCCCTGGAGTTTGGGCCAGAAGTGGGACAGTATATAACCCTCAAACCTAACCTCCACGACCCTGTCCATCAGGTAAGCGCCATGTCTGGACTTACAACCTCCCCAAACAGCGCCACCAGCTGGAGACCAAGTGTTCAAACACATGAGCCTAATAGAGAACATCTCCCATTCTGACCATAATAAGGGAATTAGATGATATCCTCCAAAGAGAATCACCCCACCAGGGAAGGAACTCTGAGATTGCAGTGATGAACTTCTCTCCAGAAATACCCCTGAGACAAAAGCCCGGAGCTTGTGGATAAGCTTCCATGCTTTGGGGTTAATAACTGGTTACAATGAATTTCGCAGCTTTTCTTCAATACTGTTGGTTTGGGTTGGATGAAGAATGCTGGCATAGGACTGGCTTTGAGCTTGACAAGTCAGGGAACATTGGTTCCGATGGCTAAGGGGCTGTTTGTTGATGTGGATTATAAACACTGAAATTTCATTGGTTGAGCTTGGCCGAGCCTGTCTGTTGTTGGACCGAGTTGGATGGTATTTTATATGGGCCTCCGTTAAAGCATTGGAACAGTAATAAACTAGCTGAATCAAAATTTCGACATGCCAAATTACATGGGCGCACATGGGGAGCGGTATAAAGCCCAGCTTGGGCTAGTTCATCAGAATTGCTCCAGCTCTGAAGTTCTGTTTCAGAAAGTGCTTAGCAGTTGAGGCCCGGGGCTGAGGTTTGTGTGGGGAATTGGGTGAGTCCCATGCACTTTCACCCCTTGGAGTCCACAACCCAGTGGCACAGGGTTGCCTTAGCACCAAACAGTCTCGTAGACCTTTGGAATTTGCCTCTGGAGCAGGTGACAGTGAAGGTCACAGCCAGCACCAGTCTAAACGAGTCAGTTAGGTGATGGCAAGTCACTTGGGAGACCCATGGCCAGATGTGAGAGACCTAAGGGACAGGCTGTCATTTGCTGTAAGAGTTTTTAGCCTCTCTAGGGAAGCAGTCTGTCTTTAGGTGAAAGATCTTGGCTATTGCAATTACGTCCCAGCAGCAATAGGCAGGGAGCAGTGGTAGAGTAGGAGGCCACTGAACCTTTCTAAATATGATCACATTTACCTTCCGAGGGAAAGGAAGCCTTCCTAAGTCAATGCAGAATGCGGACGTCAGAATATGGACAGAAAATCCCTGCCCTGGGGCGCTTGTGATCTAGTTAAAGAAAACCACATTACATGGGAAATTAGATAACTGAAGGGCACCGAGCCTTCGGAGCTTTATTGAAACATCTTGAGAGCTTAGTACCTTCTTTAATTTATGGCAATATTAATTGCAACATATGCCCTGGTGATATTACAAGGGAAAGAGGGAAAAGGGGACTAAGAAGAAACAGCCTATAGAAAATGGCACAATAGACAGAAGCAGTTACTTTAATTACACACGGGTTTGAAAGAGGGCTTTCCCACTAATTTAAGTGTGTGATTTGGGGTACTTTCCCTGTCATCTCAGGCCCAGTTAGGTCATATTTACGCCGTGTTGTTACAGCCTCTGAAGTGGTCATTGAGAATAAGCAGAGTAATTCTTGTAAAACCTATAGCAGTATAAATTGCATGCAGTTGATGCTCAAGAAACAGTTTTCTTAAGCCCATAATGGTGATATACACCAAATATGGAATGTAGTCCCAATATCTAGAAGATGGGGAAAGTGGGGTTAAGAGTTCAGAGTCAGCCTCTTGACTCCCGGAGTTCCATAAGGTCCCATCTTGAAACAAAAAATTAATAACTTTTTAAGGGAAAGAAAATAGTACAAAAACATGTGAAAATATGAAAGATAAAAGGCAAAAAGAAAACCTAGTTGAAGCCCCCTAATCTTGACGATATTCTGTCTTAGCATTCTTGGGCACATGCCACCTTGCTTTTCCACAGCTCTCTTTTCACCCTCTTTATGTGTCTTCCTGCACTTGTCGACAGAAAGCCCACTCTTTTCTTACAGTACCATCAGGTCAAGGTCTTCCCCAATCCTGGATGAGGGGCCCTGACTCAGTAAAATTAACAGACCTCGACAGGACACTTTCATGAAGACGAGACAACCCACGAATGTTACCTGTGAAATCAAATCCTAAGAGCCACAGGTAGAAAGCGACCAATCAGCCTTTCTCCTCTATGCCCTAAAGAAAACACCACACCCCATAGTTAGCAATAGGCATGATGGTTAGTCTCAATTACCTACTTGACTAGATTTGGAATTACCATGGAAACACACCTTTTGGATTATATATGTGAGAGCATTTCTTAGTATTAACCCGTGAAGGTTTAAGTCAGAAGGGAAGACCTATTCAGCACTAGGACCCAGGACCAAACGGAAGGGAGAAGCGAGCTGAGCACCTGCTCTTTCTCTCCCTTCTGCCTGCTGCCTGCAGATGTCATGTGACCAACTGTCTTACATTCCTGGTCCCTGAGGTCCCAACCACTGTGGACTGACCTCATCTGTGAGCTAAAGCCAGCCCTTCCTTCTTAAGTTGCTTTCCCTGTGTATTTTGTTAGAGCAGCAAGCCAAGCTGTTGATACAATAGACAAGGGAGGTGTTATTCCATTCAGACATCCTCACCCATCTCAAGGAGGTCTGCCTCTGATTACCTTAGCTATAATGTCGACATCCTCACCTCAAGTCCATGCCTCGTTCCCATTTTACTTTTTCCCCTTAGCTCTTAACTCTAGCTATGATGCTGCACGATTTACTCAGTTCCAGCATTTCTTGCTTCCTGGGAGGTATTTCATGCAGCAGAAACCTGTGTCTTCCTTTAGTGCTAGTATTAAGCAATAATGCTAGAGTACTTAGTACATAGTAGGTACGCGGTAGTCTTTGAGAGAGCAAAAATACATGGAACTCTTTGGTAAAGTTGTTAAGAAAGTATTATTTAATCTAAAGAGTTTAAAGAACTCTCACTTCCTGTTATTTAAATTCCTTGAAGGTTCGTATATAGAGCTTTTTTTTTCCTAAATGAGAATGATGCTCAATTTGAAACCCCTCCACCAGGGCTAAAAGAAAATGCGAGAGTTGGAAAGAATATGCTTTTACTCCAAAGGTCAACACTTGAACAAGCCTAGATTTCCTAACCTGAAGTACTGGGAGCAGGCCAGATAATGCCGTCATATGCTAAGAGGTGGACTAGATGGTAAGAATGTACTTTCCTGTGCAAAGACAGGGGATAAGGCGGACCCAGGAGTGTGCAAAGGGAACCGTGAAGAAGTCAGGCATGCCCGTCAAAACTGGGCATGTGACCAAGCACCAGTCACCAACCTGTGTGAACAGGTAAGTGCTCAGCATCCTTCTCTCAGCCTAGTGGAGACAGGAATATGGGAAGCATAACTGCTTTGCAGAAGGAGACATAAATTAAAAGACAATGGGCAGTAGGGGCAGAGAAGTGGGAAAACTTCATTTCCTCCCCCCCCAAAATGCGTGAAAACTGTTCTCCAGTAAGCTAAGCATAAACAGTGGTTCAATGAATTCTAGTCCATTGGCTAGTAATGGTTTTTACATTGGTTGAAATGCAGGGGCCAATACAAAGGACAGCACTATGTCTGCCCTTCATCAGACTTCAGATCTCTAGCTGGTTTCACTGTTTAATTCAACTCTTACCCTGTTTCTTGACAGGAGCTCTTCCTTATCTTTCTTATAGCCAAGCTGGGACCGTGCACAATCAGTTGTTTTTGGAGCGCCAGTAGATAGAAGCCAGCCCAGGCTCCACGAGAAGTCTGCACAAAGCTCAGACAGACTCCAGTGGCTTGGTATTTTTGTGATGTTAAGCCAACTATTTACACTTTCCAGATCTCAGTGCTCCCATCTGCAAAGTGGGGACACTCTTCATTGAGAGCATCTTGTGGGGATTAGTGAAATATCCCAGGATTTTCTGCATGTGTTTATTCAATGGTTTTGAGCATTTGCCATGTTCCTGGCTGTGTGACATCTGAGGTGTCTAAAGACTGAACACCAATTATAGGCTCAATGTACTTTATTTATGGATAGAATCCACTTATGAGTGAGTACACACCATATTCATCTTTTTTAATCTGGGTTATCTCACTCAGTAAAGTGTTTTCTATTTCCATCCACTTGCATGCAAAATTCAAGATGTCATTGTTTTTTACCGCTGAGTAGAACTCTACAGTGTATATGTGCCACACCTTCTTTATCCATTCTTCTATTGAGGGGCACCTAGGTTGTTTCCAGGTTCTGGCTATTACAAATAGTGCTGCTATGAACATAGTTGAACAAATGATTTGATTCTACTGCATGGACTGGCTTTATGGGAGTTAGTCTGTTTGGCTGCGCACCTCCTAGACCTGGATGGAGAGGGGAGGACCTTGGACTTCCCACAGGGCAGGGAACCTGATTGCTCTTAGGACTGGAGAGGGAGGGGAAGGGAAAGTGGGGGGTGGAAGGGAAATAGGAGGAGGGGAGGAGATGGAAATTTTTAATAAATAAAAACAGACTGAACACTCGCTCTTCCATTGCTCTAGAACTCAGTCTGGAGAAGAGAAACAGGTGAGAAACGAGCAGGGTGAGGCAGGAATCCCTTAGTGTTTGTGTGAACTGTGTCTAGGGCCTCCTTGGATCCAAACACAAACGGATTTATAAAATCCCTTATAGAAAATAAATCTCACATGCATGGAATGTTATTATTATAGTCTTTTGTAAAGATTTATTTATTCTTATTTTATGCATTTGGGGGTTTTGCCTGCATGCATATCTGTGTACCATGTGGTGCCTAGTTCACACAGAGACCAGAAAAAGGTTTGTATCCCATGGAACTGGAGTTACAGATGGTTGTGAGCTGCCATATAGATACTAGGAATCAGCCCTGGGGCCTCTGCAAGAGCAACTGGTGCTTTAAACCCCTGAGCCATCTCTCCAGTTTCCTCCTTTCTTAAACAATCTCTGGAATACTTAAAATATCCAATTCAAAGTTGATGGTATTGTACTGTGTACTGTGCTGTTGAAGGAGGAGAGAAAAGAAAACATCCTGCAGATGCTCAGTTGACCTGTGACTTCCTTCCCCAGTGTTTCTGATGTGTTTGGTTGAACCACTGGGCATGGAACCTGGAGGTACGGAGGGCTGACTGAGTGAAAAATGGACAGGTACCATGTGTGGTGGCTCATTTGAGAACATACATAATTGGTTCCTAATGGGGCCTGTGGAGAGGTCACACTTACCAGAGGAGGCACCGTTTGTACTGACCCTTGATGAGTCATTAAGAGGTAGCCAAGCGGAACAAGTCATGAGGGGGAAAGAAGAAACATGACCCCCGCTAAATAAAGTGGAAGCCACGTGTCTGTAGAAGGAGGTAGGAGTTCAGGAGAGTCTACAGAGTCACAGAGCTGTAGTCAATTTCTGGTGCTTAGAACTCTTGGTCTAAACCAAGAAATGACAGAGAGAATGAGAATGAGGAGACAAGCAGGTGTCTGGAGGCAGGAAAAGGAGACTGAAGCTCCTTAGTGTGGCTTTGTGCTCCCGTCTCGTTGTCACCGGAGTGCTATCACTGAGTCTTAGTCAGGGAATTGATATGAGTAATTTTGTGTTCAGGGAGGATCCATCTGATGCTGTGTGAAGGCTAGATTAGGCAGGGAGAGATCAGACTTGGGAAGGAGGCAATTGCAATAGTTCATGCAGTAAGTGACAAAGGCAGTAAGAGGGGACATAAGGAGAAAGAGAAAGCTCTCAGAGATGAGGAAGAGTAGCTATCTGATGACTTCCAGGCTTCTCCTTCAGTTAGTTCAAAAGAAGCACAATCATGGGACTGGTGTCTCATGGGACAGAAAAGTAAATGCTTAAGACAGTGGTGGGAGGGGTGGGTGACTTTCAGGCAGCCAAGTGCTTGTTGTGGCCCCTACAACCCATGTAAGAAAGCCTTGCATTGCACACCCCATAGCTGTAACCCCAGAGCATGGAAGGCAGATCCCCGGGGCTCATCAGCCTCCAGCCTAGACTACAGGACGAGCTCTGGGTCAAAGACCTTGTCTCAAAAATTAAGGGGGGTGGTTTTTGAGAAATAATACCTGCGGTTGTCCTTTGGCTTCTAATGCTCATACAAATACACATATGCCCGTGTACTTAAAAGCACACACACACACACACACACACACACACACACACACACACAGAGAGAGAGAGAGAGAGACAGAGACAGAGACAGAGACAGAGACAGACAGAGATACCAGGCTACAGACTCGGGAGAAGGATCTGGAGACATTGGTTGAAAGTTTTTCCAGGCATGTGCTATTCCTAGAGTCTATGTAGATGGGTTTACAGAACGTTTCAGCTCACTAATAAATAAGAGAAGGGTGGAATAGGGACGAAGATGAAAGGGCAGGAGGTGGAAGAAAGGAAGCAGAGTTCAGTGTGATTCCAAGATGAAAGATGGACTGGGAGGCATAGGAAGAGACACAAAGAGGTCACTGGAGCCAAGTACTAAAGAGATCAGCTAATATGGCCACTCACTGATTGGATGCTAGTGCTCACAAGTGGCCTTCAGAAGGACAGTTATAACAAAAACATACACTGCAATCATAACCCAATAGACAACGTCCATCTTGTTCATCAGTATATATGGTGACATCTGGTATAAAAATCTTTAGCCACCTTCACTGCAAGTCTTACCTGGACCCAATAATTGGGGCATTTACTGTCCGTCTCCACTTTTTCCTGCAGTATAGACAGGATTTCTTTATATATAATGTTCTGTCTGCTCAGCCAAAGGACTAAACATTCAAATTTTTTTCCACCAAAAATCGTACACAAGAAAGGGGGTTATACAACCTACACAACCATGTCCCCTCCTTTCTGGGCCTCCCTGCCTCTCAAAAGACCAAAAGGGATGCAGCTTTACTGCCACTCTTTCCCTCTGTGACCCAGAGCAGAGGGTGCTGTGCTGAAAGCAGGCTGCTGAATAGCCGGCCCTGCAGGAGGAGCACCGCAGGAAAGCCTCCGATAAAAGGCAGATAGAGGAGGTAGATGTTATTTCTAGAATTATCACGATAAGAGATGTAACAAGGAGCTCACCGCAGGGCAGGGATAGAAAGAGGAAAGGGGAGGCAGCAAGGGAAAGAAAAGAGCCCTGGGTTTCCATGAAAAGCAGTTCTGGGAAAATAAAGCGCACGCTCTGAGAGGTAAACAGAAAACAAGAAAGACAGCTCCAGAGGATGCTCAGCTCATCCCATTTGCTTGTTTGTGTGTGAAAGACCAAAGTGGACATCTTGACAGGGTGTATGGACACCCTGAAGAAACCCTTGATGGTGTGTGTGTGGTTTATAGCCCGTGGTCTCTGGTAAAGCTCTGGCATAACACAGACAAGCCTGGCAGGAAGATGCCAAGGAAAAGATGAACGAAGTATTCATTTCTCTAGTCCCTGGACCACTTGCTGCCATGAGTTAATGGGTTCCATGTCTGAGTTGATTTTTTTCTGAGTTCTGCCACACCTCAAGTGCCAACTGCTCTCTTTCTTTCTTTTTTATATTGCTATTATTGAGCTAAATATTTTTCTCCACTCTCCTCCCTTCCTCTTTTTTTCCCTGTTTGCCATCTCCCATGATCCCCATACTCCCGATTCACTTAGGGGATCTTGTCTTTTTCTACTTCCCATGTTGATTAGATCCATGTATGACTCTCTTAGGGTCCTCTTTGTTAAAGGCCGTAGAGTCCAGGTCTCATTGCTCTGCTGGTGCTAGGATCTCAGGGCTGCTTTGCTCCGATAGTCAACATCCTTGCGTCCCCCACCTATCAAGCGCTGTGTGATTACAACAGAGAAAAGGGCTTGGCCCAGTTCACAAATGCCACTTCAGAAGGATGTCTTATCCTAAGTTCTGGATGGTTCCCTGAAGGTTTCACACGTGAAAGAAGCCGTCAGTGAAGCCAGGAACCCAGGGCAACAAGAGAACTCTTCAGTTGAGGAAATAGGTGTGGCGGTGTGAGCCTTCACAGTGAAAGAAGAAATCGATAACTTTCTCGCTCGGGCTTGGTGTTTAGACTTCTCTAGTTGGGCCTCACTCCTAAAAAGCCAGAGTCATTGGATATGAAGTGGGGAGGGGGTGTAGAGGATATGAAGGGATTCTAAAGCCGATCAGGTAAAGAGACGTCTGGGCAGCTACTGTCTGTGCGTCCACGCTGTGCTGCTCGCAGACATGAACGGGACCAGCTTTTCTGCGATGTTCAGTGCATGTGTGTTGGGAGGAGGGAGACTCAGTACAGACTCTGAAATTTGGCTAGAGGACCCAGATCCACTTGCAAGCTGTGCTCTCTCGCAGCTAGGAAGCCTCCCTTGGGTCCTTTCCCCCCTAGTCCATCGAACACCAGGCCATGAGTATAGACCTTTGCTTTTTGTTAAACAGTGTCTCCACAGGGATGTCATAAGGATTAATCTGAACCAAGTGACCTGTTTAGAATAGTGTCTGAATTATAAATAACTGACCAACCGCATGTGACCACACACACACACACACACACACACACACACACACACGGGGGAGAGTGTTATTATGGTTCGTTCTTGTCTATCAACCAGAGTGCCCATGACTTTAGAGAATCTGCTTCACACTGAAGAGCTGGCACAAGAGAAGACTCCCTAAATTTGCTTCTGTCTGCTTCTTCCCTTCCTCCCTGGAAGAAGTCTGCACTGCCCTTTGTTCTGCAGGCTGCCTATCACCGTTTCACCTTTCTCTTGTGTAGCTCCTCTCATCTCCTTCCATCTCCTCTTACCCCTGCCCCCAGTATTTTCTTAGGAAGCAGAATCTTGCCAGTTGTAAATGTGAACTGCAAGCGTCTTGAATGACTGGTAAGCCGGAGTCTGCATGTAGGATTGAGTTCTCAAGAACCACGGGGCTTTCAGAGTTTACAGAGAGGATAAAGGACCAACGGGTCCCATACACTTCTCTAACTTTGAAAAAGTTACCAATACCCACTTGCTAAACGTTATCTAGAAACAAGGAGAAAAGAGAAAAATACTTGGCAGGAAGGTCAGGCACTGGCCTGGGTGCTGTACCTATGACATACCAAACACCTGGCTCACCATGGGGGAGACTCAGACAATCCCACTGCATGAGGTTAAGGCCGTCCTCTGACCACTCAGCAGTAAAGTTTTATCAGAGGATGCTTTCTGGTCATTGTTATTACTGTGGCCACTAAAAAGCCAGAAGTGTGGCACGCTGGGAAAATTCGCCCATCTCTCTGCTCTGAGCATGTGTCCCCAAAAGCAGCTGGTAACAAAGCTGGTGGAGCTGAATGACTGAGCTGCCCCAAGAAGGAAATGAAATTCTAAAAATAAGCAATTCTATAGCAGTTCTGTAATTAATGAATGAATAGTTGTCACTGAAAATATGCTGTAGTCAGAATGCTGGAAAATCCAAAGCTGTATTAAAAACCACAGATTGTTTGAAGTTCTCAGACAGAAACTTACGTATTCACTCCAGTCCTTTTCTTACAGTGATAGAAACTGAAGCCCAGGGACATTTGAGGGCTTGCCCCGGGGCATATGATAAAATGATGTCAGACACAAGATTACATAAGTCTACAGGGGAAGATTCGACTATTTCTGGGACTCTGGGATTAAGCAAATGAATTGTTCTTATCAGATCAGGTATAGGTACCCTGTTTGGACCAGAAAGCAGAAGCAGAAGAATGCCAACCTCCATGCCAGTCACTCATTGCAAAGATTTGGTGCGAGTTGAGTTTGAAAGGGGAACAGAAAGAGAAAATAGAGCAACAAAACCCACCAGGAGAGCCCCTCGCTTTCCTGGGGGTGGGCGGCACTAAGTGGTGTCTGGGGGGAACCAGGGATGTGGCAGGCATCAGCTCCATCGGGCCACCAGCATTTCCAGGTTCCGTCGAAGCTCTCCACCATGAAGAAGGGCCCAGGTGCTCATCTATTATTGAGCATGTTTAAAAAGGCGTTTAGAAAAGAGCACCAGGAGACAGCTTCGCAGCTACAACATCAGTCCCTAGAGGGCTGCGCTTGCTTAGAGACGGAGCAGAGTTCATGTTAGCGATGTGGGAACAGCCAAGACTGGCAGGTGTCCTGGTGTTCTCGGAGACACCTGTGGGCATAGTCTCCTGCAGGAGTTCACCAGAAAGTGAGCGGTGTGGAGGATAGAAGTCAACACAGCCAGACCTCCCTACTGTCCACACACTCAGCCAAAATTCAGGGTCAAGAGTCTAACTCTTTAGGATGGAGGTGATTGTGGTATAAAGGGGGCAGGAATTTAAAAATCATGTCATAGAGTTGGGAAGATAGCTGGGTCAATAAATTGTTTGTTTTGCAAGCATGGGGATGCAAATTTGTCCCCTAGAATCCAATGGGAAAAAAATTGAGCATAGTGACTCACGTTTAAAATCCCAGTACTAGAGAGGCAGAATAAGGGGATTTCTTGGGACTTACTGGCCAGCCAGTCTCACCTCTATGGCAAGGTCTAGGACAATGAGAGACCTTATCTAAAAATAGGCTGGTGATGCCTGAGAACATTCTCTGAGATTGTCCTCTGGATCTGTTCATGGATGTATGAATCCATACATATTTTCATACACAAGTGTACCTAGAGATACATGAACACAAACATGTATAGATACATGCATCTGATGCACAAAATCGTGACATAAATAAATGCATGCAAGTAATATAAAACAAATAAACAAAATGATGTGTATTGGTACAAATCACTAATGACATATCATGACAGGAAAATGTAGACTACAAAACTAGATATATAATATCCAAATTTTATGAAACTATGCCTATACATATATATTTTATAATTTTATAAACTATGTTTCCAATAGACAAAGACAGAGGCACAATGACTGGAATGGTAGAAATCAAGATGCAGACAGAAACTATCTGGATGATAGATTTCAGAGAGAGCACTGCTTTCTCCTTCAGGCTTGGAAAGGGATTTCTTCTCCATGCAATGCTTTAAGTTCTCAAAGAGACATCAAAAAAGTGCATGGGAAACATGAAGAAACCCATCCTTTATCTCTTTTAGAAATCTCACCCTTAAGACAATCTCTTAAACTGGGTGGTGGTGGCGCACGCCTTTAATCCCAGCACTTGGAAGGCACAGGCAAGCAGATCTTTGTGAGTTTGAGGCCAACCTGATCTACAAGAGCTAGTTCCAGGACAGGCTCCAAAGCTACAGATAAACCCTGTCTCAAAAAACCAAGAAAAAAAAAAGACTGTCTCTTAAACAGCCATAAATCTTCTAGCTCAAAACAGATTTGAAGGGTAGATCAGTAAAGAAAACAGACATGGTGGTGGACAGCTGTGGTCTCAGCACAGGGGAGGCGAAGGCAGGGGGATCACAGGAAGCAAGAATCCAAGGCAGCCTCGGCTGTGTGATAAGACTGTGACTCAAAAACTCGAGAACTATCCAGCAATATCGTTCAGTGGGTAAAGGGACCTGCTGCCCAGCCTAGCAACCTGAGTTTGATCCCTGGGCCCCACATGGTGGGAAGGGAGAACTGAGTCCTACAAGCTGTTCTCTGGTTTCTACATGAACTCTGTGGCATGCATGCCTCACACACATACAAAAACAATAGATGATTGTAATGAAAATTCAAAATAATAAGTAAAGTCAGCGGGATCAGGAGAGATGCTTGAACTAGGAAGTGATTATGAAAAGCTATTCAACTGAATTAACTAGCCCTCTGAGAGAGCATAGAAAAAAGTCAGTAACAGTATTTTCAGGAGAATACGGACGCAGTCTTGGTGTTTTATCAATGGGATTAAGATTGTGAAGCCACTCCTTCAACGAAGCTCATCTTGAAAAAAAAAGTTAAAACTTGTATTTGGCTGAAAATACACCTGCGTTCATCTATCCTCCCCCCCCCCCTTCACCTATTACTTAAAGCACCAAAGCCCTAAACACTCTGAACTTTATCCAAGCTGCAGAGAACCAGAGCAGCGTTGCCTGATGTAATTTTGCTGGGGTGGGGCCTGTTGAGACACGCCATCTAATAATATATGCATGAGTCTCCAGATAAGTTCCTTGGCATTTTTCTTAAAGCTGCTGGTCCTTGCACAAGGCTGTGCTCTCGCCACTTGACTGTCTCTGTCAATTCCACCTCCTTCTTACACCCTGACCTCAGGCAGAGTCTTCAGCACGCACACACCCTTGATCATCTCCTCCCTGGGTCTCTTCCCCAGGTCTTTACCCATCTTCTTACTGAATTTCAGATATTACCTTCATGGAGAACACCCCCAAATCTGCATTTTACTGGCATCTTCCCAAGAAAATAACACATTTGTATTTCTCTTTTCTTCTTCCTCAACAGTGACTCAGCATTAAGACACTTTAAACAGAATCCACTAACTTGTGTTTCATGTTGGTCCAAGTGTCCCATAGTCATCCTGGTGCCCATCGCGCAGTGCAATGGTCTTTGTCTCCGCCATTTAGTCCAGATTCACGTCTGATCCATGTGTCCCTGATCCACGTGTCTCTTCTCCCCGTGCCCAGTGTTTTTCCATGAACATCCAGACCCTCGATGAGGATCGTGGTCATCTCAGTCCACAGAGTTCTTCACAGCTAGTGGATACATTCTCCGAATAGAAGTCATAATTATATCTGTTTTTCTCATGACTTCATGGTTTCTGATTGCTTCTTGAGTTTTCATTCATGCTATCATTGCTTCTAATGGCCCTTTGGCCTAATGGTTCCTTAAAGGTCATTCTCTTGTCTCTTGTTTGTATCTGCCATTAGAACAAGTCTGAAAGCTTATTATTCTACGAATAAAAGCATACTTCATCTGCCATTAACTCTGTAATAGCGTTCTCCAAGCATTGTGACCTGCCTCTAAAAACCAGCCTGATTAAGGTCCATCTTAAAATCATATTCTCAAATGCTTTCCTGATTCTCTTAATCAGAAATGTCATGCTATTCTATGAATCTTTTCATTTATTATCTATAGCTGTGAAAATTTTACCGCAAAATCTAACAGAAGAAATGCAAATATTTATTTATTATTTATTATGTTATAGTTTCTACAAGCCAGAAAGCCAGGTGCACCCTAACTGGGTCCTCTGGCTTGAGGCTGTACCTGAAGCCACAGTCAGGATTTTGAGTTGCTTGGAGAAGAGGCGCTTTGAAAAGATGCATGCATATGGCACTAGACACTCACTAGCTCCTGGTCAGCAGCAAGAGCTCTTCCGAATGTGAGCAAGCATGTCAACAACAGTTTATGAGCTTCCTTCAGATCAAGGAATAGAAGAGACAGTGAAAGAGGGTTTTGTTTTTGCTTTTGCATTGAGTAGTGTGGTGTAGGAGCTTCTTCTGTTCATGTGTTGCTTTCATTGGTTGATGAATAAAGAAACTGCTTTGGGCCTGATAGGGCAGAACTTAGGTAGGCGGAGAAGACAAAACTGAATGCTGGGAAGAAGGGCAGAGTGAGAGAAGCATGGATCCTCCGTCTGAGATGGACGTTGGTGAGAATCTCTGGTAAGCCACTGCCACGTGACGATACACAGATTAATGGCGATAGGTTAAAATAATATGTAAGAGTAAGCCAATAAAAAGTTAGAGCTAATGGCTAAGCAGTGTTTTAATGAATACAGTTTCTGTGTGGTTATTTTGGTCCCAAGCAACTGGGACAAACAAGGGACCCTCTCCTTGTAACAGTGGTCTAATTTTTGTTTATTTGTTTTTTCAGACAGGGTTAGGTTGTCCTGGAACTCACTCTGTAGATCAGGCTGGCCTCAAACTCACAGCAATCCATCTGCCTCTGCCTCCCCAGTGCTGGGATTGAAAGCAAGCACCACCACTGCCCGGATGAGCCATTCTTCTTACATGTTCATCTCAGAAGCAGTGTGTCATCCCTTCTGCCTTATTCATTCTAGTCCACACTTAGGTGAGGACCACACAAGAGCATCAGCAGTTGTGACGTCCAGGGTCCATCTTTCTCATGGCATCCTGACCCCTCACCCTCTCCCTTGACTGGGTAATCTTTGCATCTTGTCCAGTAAGGGAGCAGAGTCCTTGAGAGCGGGGTGTCATATTCATCTTGGTTTTTATCTTAGCCCCTGACACAAGGGTCTCTATAGCAAAGTCCTTCTTGGATGTCTACTGTATTAGACTACATTCAGGCAGCAAAGGCAACACCTCCTCATGGTGGCGAAGGCTCTGCCCTCACAGATTGCAGAAAATCCAGTGGGGGTGAAGGAAGGGGTTTGCCTGAGTTCTAAAGTCGACCTCCACAGCTACAGCAGTTCTCTGAATAACCAGCTCCACTCTGAGATGGGGTAGGATGTGGGAGAATCTGAAATGCCGTCTCCCTGGAGCAGAGAGAGACGAGGCCCTCCCCTCGTATCCCTCTTTAGCATTTGCACAAATATACAAGCAAGTGCAATTACTGTCATTAACTTCCCTTCCTTTCTATCCGGAGCCCTGAACATCTCAGCTGAGTGTATCCTCTGCCTAGACAACTTCCTCTTTTTTTCTCTCTCTCTCCCTCTCTCCCTAACTCCCTCCCCTCCCCTTCCCCTCCCCCCTCTCAGAAGAGCAGGACTGACAGCCACCTTGCTTTCCCAGGCTCCTCAGATGACATTACTCTCTTCCATCACTGTCCATTTCCTGATTCTACATTTAAGCTGTGACAAAATTGTGTCCCCACTTTCATTTTATATTCCAAGTTTCTTTTTAATTCTACATTTTTTTTTTTTTTTTTTTTTTTACTTTTTCCCTGTCAATATTCCTTCACCCTAACTTCCCGG
>NW_004949097.1:2051397-2156554 GCF_000317375.1 Microtus ochrogaster
GTTGTCCTTTGGCTTCTAATGCTCATACAAATACACATATGCCCGTGTACTTAAAAGCACACACACACACACACACACACACACACACACACACACACAGAGAGAGAGAGAGAGAGACAGAGACAGAGACAGAGACAGAGACAGACAGAGATACCAGGCTACAGACTCGGGAGAAGGATCTGGAGACATTGGTTGAAAGTTTTTCCAGGCATGTGCTATTCCTAGAGTCTATGTAGATGGGTTTACAGAACGTTTCAGCTCACTAATAAATAAGAGAAGGGTGGAATAGGGACGAAGATGAAAGGGCAGGAGGTGGAAGAAAGGAAGCAGAGTTCAGTGTGATTCCAAGATGAAAGATGGACTGGGAGGCATAGGAAGAGACACAAAGAGGTCACTGGAGCCAAGTACTAAAGAGATCAGCTAATATGGCCACTCACTGATTGGATGCTAGTGCTCACAAGTGGCCTTCAGAAGGACAGTTATAACAAAAACATACACTGCAATCATAACCCAATAGACAACGTCCATCTTGTTCATCAGTATATATGGTGACATCTGGTATAAAAATCTTTAGCCACCTTCACTGCAAGTCTTACCTGGACCCAATAATTGGGGCATTTACTGTCCGTCTCCACTTTTTCCTGCAGTATAGACAGGATTTCTTTATATATAATGTTCTGTCTGCTCAGCCAAAGGACTAAACATTCAAATTTTTTTCCACCAAAAATCGTACACAAGAAAGGGGGTTATACAACCTACACAACCATGTCCCCTCCTTTCTGGGCCTCCCTGCCTCTCAAAAGACCAAAAGGGATGCAGCTTTACTGCCACTCTTTCCCTCTGTGACCCAGAGCAGAGGGTGCTGTGCTGAAAGCAGGCTGCTGAATAGCCGGCCCTGCAGGAGGAGCACCGCAGGAAAGCCTCCGATAAAAGGCAGATAGAGGAGGTAGATGTTATTTCTAGAATTATCACGATAAGAGATGTAACAAGGAGCTCACCGCAGGGCAGGGATAGAAAGAGGAAAGGGGAGGCAGCAAGGGAAAGAAAAGAGCCCTGGGTTTCCATGAAAAGCAGTTCTGGGAAAATAAAGCGCACGCTCTGAGAGGTAAACAGAAAACAAGAAAGACAGCTCCAGAGGATGCTCAGCTCATCCCATTTGCTTGTTTGTGTGTGAAAGACCAAAGTGGACATCTTGACAGGGTGTATGGACACCCTGAAGAAACCCTTGATGGTGTGTGTGTGGTTTATAGCCCGTGGTCTCTGGTAAAGCTCTGGCATAACACAGACAAGCCTGGCAGGAAGATGCCAAGGAAAAGATGAACGAAGTATTCATTTCTCTAGTCCCTGGACCACTTGCTGCCATGAGTTAATGGGTTCCATGTCTGAGTTGATTTTTTTCTGAGTTCTGCCACACCTCAAGTGCCAACTGCTCTCTTTCTTTCTTTTTTATATTGCTATTATTGAGCTAAATATTTTTCTCCACTCTCCTCCCTTCCTCTTTTTTTCCCTGTTTGCCATCTCCCATGATCCCCATACTCCCGATTCACTTAGGGGATCTTGTCTTTTTCTACTTCCCATGTTGATTAGATCCATGTATGACTCTCTTAGGGTCCTCTTTGTTAAAGGCCGTAGAGTCCAGGTCTCATTGCTCTGCTGGTGCTAGGATCTCAGGGCTGCTTTGCTCCGATAGTCAACATCCTTGCGTCCCCCACCTATCAAGCGCTGTGTGATTACAACAGAGAAAAGGGCTTGGCCCAGTTCACAAATGCCACTTCAGAAGGATGTCTTATCCTAAGTTCTGGATGGTTCCCTGAAGGTTTCACACGTGAAAGAAGCCGTCAGTGAAGCCAGGAACCCAGGGCAACAAGAGAACTCTTCAGTTGAGGAAATAGGTGTGGCGGTGTGAGCCTTCACAGTGAAAGAAGAAATCGATAACTTTCTCGCTCGGGCTTGGTGTTTAGACTTCTCTAGTTGGGCCTCACTCCTAAAAAGCCAGAGTCATTGGATATGAAGTGGGGAGGGGGTGTAGAGGATATGAAGGGATTCTAAAGCCGATCAGGTAAAGAGACGTCTGGGCAGCTACTGTCTGTGCGTCCACGCTGTGCTGCTCGCAGACATGAACGGGACCAGCTTTTCTGCGATGTTCAGTGCATGTGTGTTGGGAGGAGGGAGACTCAGTACAGACTCTGAAATTTGGCTAGAGGACCCAGATCCACTTGCAAGCTGTGCTCTCTCGCAGCTAGGAAGCCTCCCTTGGGTCCTTTCCCCCCTAGTCCATCGAACACCAGGCCATGAGTATAGACCTTTGCTTTTTGTTAAACAGTGTCTCCACAGGGATGTCATAAGGATTAATCTGAACCAAGTGACCTGTTTAGAATAGTGTCTGAATTATAAATAACTGACCAACCGCATGTGACCACACACACACACACACACACACACACACACACACACGGGGGAGAGTGTTATTATGGTTCGTTCTTGTCTATCAACCAGAGTGCCCATGACTTTAGAGAATCTGCTTCACACTGAAGAGCTGGCACAAGAGAAGACTCCCTAAATTTGCTTCTGTCTGCTTCTTCCCTTCCTCCCTGGAAGAAGTCTGCACTGCCCTTTGTTCTGCAGGCTGCCTATCACCGTTTCACCTTTCTCTTGTGTAGCTCCTCTCATCTCCTTCCATCTCCTCTTACCCCTGCCCCCAGTATTTTCTTAGGAAGCAGAATCTTGCCAGTTGTAAATGTGAACTGCAAGCGTCTTGAATGACTGGTAAGCCGGAGTCTGCATGTAGGATTGAGTTCTCAAGAACCACGGGGCTTTCAGAGTTTACAGAGAGGATAAAGGACCAACGGGTCCCATACACTTCTCTAACTTTGAAAAAGTTACCAATACCCACTTGCTAAACGTTATCTAGAAACAAGGAGAAAAGAGAAAAATACTTGGCAGGAAGGTCAGGCACTGGCCTGGGTGCTGTACCTATGACATACCAAACACCTGGCTCACCATGGGGGAGACTCAGACAATCCCACTGCATGAGGTTAAGGCCGTCCTCTGACCACTCAGCAGTAAAGTTTTATCAGAGGATGCTTTCTGGTCATTGTTATTACTGTGGCCACTAAAAAGCCAGAAGTGTGGCACGCTGGGAAAATTCGCCCATCTCTCTGCTCTGAGCATGTGTCCCCAAAAGCAGCTGGTAACAAAGCTGGTGGAGCTGAATGACTGAGCTGCCCCAAGAAGGAAATGAAATTCTAAAAATAAGCAATTCTATAGCAGTTCTGTAATTAATGAATGAATAGTTGTCACTGAAAATATGCTGTAGTCAGAATGCTGGAAAATCCAAAGCTGTATTAAAAACCACAGATTGTTTGAAGTTCTCAGACAGAAACTTACGTATTCACTCCAGTCCTTTTCTTACAGTGATAGAAACTGAAGCCCAGGGACATTTGAGGGCTTGCCCCGGGGCATATGATAAAATGATGTCAGACACAAGATTACATAAGTCTACAGGGGAAGATTCGACTATTTCTGGGACTCTGGGATTAAGCAAATGAATTGTTCTTATCAGATCAGGTATAGGTACCCTGTTTGGACCAGAAAGCAGAAGCAGAAGAATGCCAACCTCCATGCCAGTCACTCATTGCAAAGATTTGGTGCGAGTTGAGTTTGAAAGGGGAACAGAAAGAGAAAATAGAGCAACAAAACCCACCAGGAGAGCCCCTCGCTTTCCTGGGGGTGGGCGGCACTAAGTGGTGTCTGGGGGGAACCAGGGATGTGGCAGGCATCAGCTCCATCGGGCCACCAGCATTTCCAGGTTCCGTCGAAGCTCTCCACCATGAAGAAGGGCCCAGGTGCTCATCTATTATTGAGCATGTTTAAAAAGGCGTTTAGAAAAGAGCACCAGGAGACAGCTTCGCAGCTACAACATCAGTCCCTAGAGGGCTGCGCTTGCTTAGAGACGGAGCAGAGTTCATGTTAGCGATGTGGGAACAGCCAAGACTGGCAGGTGTCCTGGTGTTCTCGGAGACACCTGTGGGCATAGTCTCCTGCAGGAGTTCACCAGAAAGTGAGCGGTGTGGAGGATAGAAGTCAACACAGCCAGACCTCCCTACTGTCCACACACTCAGCCAAAATTCAGGGTCAAGAGTCTAACTCTTTAGGATGGAGGTGATTGTGGTATAAAGGGGGCAGGAATTTAAAAATCATGTCATAGAGTTGGGAAGATAGCTGGGTCAATAAATTGTTTGTTTTGCAAGCATGGGGATGCAAATTTGTCCCCTAGAATCCAATGGGAAAAAAATTGAGCATAGTGACTCACGTTTAAAATCCCAGTACTAGAGAGGCAGAATAAGGGGATTTCTTGGGACTTACTGGCCAGCCAGTCTCACCTCTATGGCAAGGTCTAGGACAATGAGAGACCTTATCTAAAAATAGGCTGGTGATGCCTGAGAACATTCTCTGAGATTGTCCTCTGGATCTGTTCATGGATGTATGAATCCATACATATTTTCATACACAAGTGTACCTAGAGATACATGAACACAAACATGTATAGATACATGCATCTGATGCACAAAATCGTGACATAAATAAATGCATGCAAGTAATATAAAACAAATAAACAAAATGATGTGTATTGGTACAAATCACTAATGACATATCATGACAGGAAAATGTAGACTACAAAACTAGATATATAATATCCAAATTTTATGAAACTATGCCTATACATATATATTTTATAATTTTATAAACTATGTTTCCAATAGACAAAGACAGAGGCACAATGACTGGAATGGTAGAAATCAAGATGCAGACAGAAACTATCTGGATGATAGATTTCAGAGAGAGCACTGCTTTCTCCTTCAGGCTTGGAAAGGGATTTCTTCTCCATGCAATGCTTTAAGTTCTCAAAGAGACATCAAAAAAGTGCATGGGAAACATGAAGAAACCCATCCTTTATCTCTTTTAGAAATCTCACCCTTAAGACAATCTCTTAAACTGGGTGGTGGTGGCGCACGCCTTTAATCCCAGCACTTGGAAGGCACAGGCAAGCAGATCTTTGTGAGTTTGAGGCCAACCTGATCTACAAGAGCTAGTTCCAGGACAGGCTCCAAAGCTACAGATAAACCCTGTCTCAAAAAACCAAGAAAAAAAAAAGACTGTCTCTTAAACAGCCATAAATCTTCTAGCTCAAAACAGATTTGAAGGGTAGATCAGTAAAGAAAACAGACATGGTGGTGGACAGCTGTGGTCTCAGCACAGGGGAGGCGAAGGCAGGGGGATCACAGGAAGCAAGAATCCAAGGCAGCCTCGGCTGTGTGATAAGACTGTGACTCAAAAACTCGAGAACTATCCAGCAATATCGTTCAGTGGGTAAAGGGACCTGCTGCCCAGCCTAGCAACCTGAGTTTGATCCCTGGGCCCCACATGGTGGGAAGGGAGAACTGAGTCCTACAAGCTGTTCTCTGGTTTCTACATGAACTCTGTGGCATGCATGCCTCACACACATACAAAAACAATAGATGATTGTAATGAAAATTCAAAATAATAAGTAAAGTCAGCGGGATCAGGAGAGATGCTTGAACTAGGAAGTGATTATGAAAAGCTATTCAACTGAATTAACTAGCCCTCTGAGAGAGCATAGAAAAAAGTCAGTAACAGTATTTTCAGGAGAATACGGACGCAGTCTTGGTGTTTTATCAATGGGATTAAGATTGTGAAGCCACTCCTTCAACGAAGCTCATCTTGAAAAAAAAAGTTAAAACTTGTATTTGGCTGAAAATACACCTGCGTTCATCTATCCTCCCCCCCCCCCTTCACCTATTACTTAAAGCACCAAAGCCCTAAACACTCTGAACTTTATCCAAGCTGCAGAGAACCAGAGCAGCGTTGCCTGATGTAATTTTGCTGGGGTGGGGCCTGTTGAGACACGCCATCTAATAATATATGCATGAGTCTCCAGATAAGTTCCTTGGCATTTTTCTTAAAGCTGCTGGTCCTTGCACAAGGCTGTGCTCTCGCCACTTGACTGTCTCTGTCAATTCCACCTCCTTCTTACACCCTGACCTCAGGCAGAGTCTTCAGCACGCACACACCCTTGATCATCTCCTCCCTGGGTCTCTTCCCCAGGTCTTTACCCATCTTCTTACTGAATTTCAGATATTACCTTCATGGAGAACACCCCCAAATCTGCATTTTACTGGCATCTTCCCAAGAAAATAACACATTTGTATTTCTCTTTTCTTCTTCCTCAACAGTGACTCAGCATTAAGACACTTTAAACAGAATCCACTAACTTGTGTTTCATGTTGGTCCAAGTGTCCCATAGTCATCCTGGTGCCCATCGCGCAGTGCAATGGTCTTTGTCTCCGCCATTTAGTCCAGATTCACGTCTGATCCATGTGTCCCTGATCCACGTGTCTCTTCTCCCCGTGCCCAGTGTTTTTCCATGAACATCCAGACCCTCGATGAGGATCGTGGTCATCTCAGTCCACAGAGTTCTTCACAGCTAGTGGATACATTCTCCGAATAGAAGTCATAATTATATCTGTTTTTCTCATGACTTCATGGTTTCTGATTGCTTCTTGAGTTTTCATTCATGCTATCATTGCTTCTAATGGCCCTTTGGCCTAATGGTTCCTTAAAGGTCATTCTCTTGTCTCTTGTTTGTATCTGCCATTAGAACAAGTCTGAAAGCTTATTATTCTACGAATAAAAGCATACTTCATCTGCCATTAACTCTGTAATAGCGTTCTCCAAGCATTGTGACCTGCCTCTAAAAACCAGCCTGATTAAGGTCCATCTTAAAATCATATTCTCAAATGCTTTCCTGATTCTCTTAATCAGAAATGTCATGCTATTCTATGAATCTTTTCATTTATTATCTATAGCTGTGAAAATTTTACCGCAAAATCTAACAGAAGAAATGCAAATATTTATTTATTATTTATTATGTTATAGTTTCTACAAGCCAGAAAGCCAGGTGCACCCTAACTGGGTCCTCTGGCTTGAGGCTGTACCTGAAGCCACAGTCAGGATTTTGAGTTGCTTGGAGAAGAGGCGCTTTGAAAAGATGCATGCATATGGCACTAGACACTCACTAGCTCCTGGTCAGCAGCAAGAGCTCTTCCGAATGTGAGCAAGCATGTCAACAACAGTTTATGAGCTTCCTTCAGATCAAGGAATAGAAGAGACAGTGAAAGAGGGTTTTGTTTTTGCTTTTGCATTGAGTAGTGTGGTGTAGGAGCTTCTTCTGTTCATGTGTTGCTTTCATTGGTTGATGAATAAAGAAACTGCTTTGGGCCTGATAGGGCAGAACTTAGGTAGGCGGAGAAGACAAAACTGAATGCTGGGAAGAAGGGCAGAGTGAGAGAAGCATGGATCCTCCGTCTGAGATGGACGTTGGTGAGAATCTCTGGTAAGCCACTGCCACGTGACGATACACAGATTAATGGCGATAGGTTAAAATAATATGTAAGAGTAAGCCAATAAAAAGTTAGAGCTAATGGCTAAGCAGTGTTTTAATGAATACAGTTTCTGTGTGGTTATTTTGGTCCCAAGCAACTGGGACAAACAAGGGACCCTCTCCTTGTAACAGTGGTCTAATTTTTGTTTATTTGTTTTTTCAGACAGGGTTAGGTTGTCCTGGAACTCACTCTGTAGATCAGGCTGGCCTCAAACTCACAGCAATCCATCTGCCTCTGCCTCCCCAGTGCTGGGATTGAAAGCAAGCACCACCACTGCCCGGATGAGCCATTCTTCTTACATGTTCATCTCAGAAGCAGTGTGTCATCCCTTCTGCCTTATTCATTCTAGTCCACACTTAGGTGAGGACCACACAAGAGCATCAGCAGTTGTGACGTCCAGGGTCCATCTTTCTCATGGCATCCTGACCCCTCACCCTCTCCCTTGACTGGGTAATCTTTGCATCTTGTCCAGTAAGGGAGCAGAGTCCTTGAGAGCGGGGTGTCATATTCATCTTGGTTTTTATCTTAGCCCCTGACACAAGGGTCTCTATAGCAAAGTCCTTCTTGGATGTCTACTGTATTAGACTACATTCAGGCAGCAAAGGCAACACCTCCTCATGGTGGCGAAGGCTCTGCCCTCACAGATTGCAGAAAATCCAGTGGGGGTGAAGGAAGGGGTTTGCCTGAGTTCTAAAGTCGACCTCCACAGCTACAGCAGTTCTCTGAATAACCAGCTCCACTCTGAGATGGGGTAGGATGTGGGAGAATCTGAAATGCCGTCTCCCTGGAGCAGAGAGAGACGAGGCCCTCCCCTCGTATCCCTCTTTAGCATTTGCACAAATATACAAGCAAGTGCAATTACTGTCATTAACTTCCCTTCCTTTCTATCCGGAGCCCTGAACATCTCAGCTGAGTGTATCCTCTGCCTAGACAACTTCCTCTTTTTTTCTCTCTCTCTCCCTCTCTCCCTAACTCCCTCCCCTCCCCTTCCCCTCCCCCCTCTCAGAAGAGCAGGACTGACAGCCACCTTGCTTTCCCAGGCTCCTCAGATGACATTACTCTCTTCCATCACTGTCCATTTCCTGATTCTACATTTAAGCTGTGACAAAATTGTGTCCCCACTTTCATTTTATATTCCAAGTTTCTTTTTAATTCTATTTTTTTTTTTTTTTTTTTTTTTTTTACTTTATCCCTGTCAATATTCCTTCACCCTAACTTCCCGGCCCTGGTTATCCTTGGTTGAAACCGGCACCTCTGGGCCTGGTGACACTTTTGGATCACTCCCAATCCCCTGGAGGTACTCTCAGGCCATAGAGTTGGCATTTGCTTTTATATTGTATCGCCAGACAAATGGGGAGGCCTCTACACAGTGTCTTTAGCCTCCTACGGTGAGTTGGGGGGAATAGATGGATTACAGGACTGAGGTTGTTCGAAGACCTAGCACAGAAGCCTCAGCCGCCCTCTAGAGACTCCGAGGTGAACTGCAGGAACTACCACAAAGCCATGTAACCCAGGTCACTGAAGAGCCACTCCTTTAATCCCAGCTCACGCATTTCCAAGGAGCACGTTTTAGTTCTTAAACAAGGAACAGGTGCATTCTGAAATCACCTCTGTTCTTGGAGGTGACACTCCAGTATCTTTGGGTGTTGACACGGAGAACGTGTATTCTAGCCAAGGGGACCCCGCTGTCCTCAGCCCTGGAGGGATGAGAGCCTAGTGCTGCCCTTCTCCCCAAAGTTTGGGAGATTCGGAAATCCAGGGTTCTGTATAAATCTGAATCTGTAAATGCTTGGGGGCAATTTAACCTTTAAATGTACCGCATTTCCTGTAGGACACACAGGCCACGTCTGTGATCTAAAAGCAGGCAGAGGACTTCCTGCTCATGACCTGTTCTGTATATATATCTGCGCCAAGTCCCCGTGTAGGGTCACATTGTGACTCTACAGGGTCAAATGAGGACGAGGAAGAAAGTGACATAACTGCCGCAATTAACAGTAAGGAAAGAAGGCTGAAGGATGTCATGTTCGCTTATGGCAGCAGACGAGGGAGGCAACGTACTAAACATAGTTCATCTTAAACAATGAGCATTCATGCCTTGCTGGGGAAGGCAAGCATAAATATTGAAATGGTTACCAAAACTCCTGTCATTCTCTAAGGCCCAGCAGTAGAGTCACAGCAAAAGGAGATCAAATATTAACCACATTGCCCTGTTCCGTGAGTGGGAGCAATCCTGGGGTCTCAGCACAATGGTGATAGAAAATTTCAGCAGAGGGCCTATTGGTATAATTTGAAATAAAATGTTTACTCTTAATCAGTCATTGGTTAGACTTCTCCCAAATAATGCTTGTATAGTTGCTATAAATATAAGCAGGGACTTTTCTGAAAGAATTATGACATTTCCAGAAGGCCCTTTGAGGCTGGGGCCATGTGGCTAAGGGCCACTGCATCCCATCTATTTCCACTGCACTAGGCTCTATCTACACATCAGTATTAGATCCACTCATTCGCTCAGTGCATTGATTCCTTGCTTGCTGTCTAAACCTGCCCTCCAGGACATGAGTTCCCTGGGGCCAGGGAAGGGCTGAGTCTTCTTCAAAACTTCCCCCACCGCCCCTAGAGGAGTGTGCTTTGCTCAGTAAGGTTTAAAAACATTCTGAGAATGAAGAAGCCCAGCCAGCCTAGTCAGGCATTTATCTTCTATGCTATAAAGATGGCGGGTCATTTAGAGTCTCCTGGAGCTACTGGGACAGGTCTTAACTCTTTCCTGCTGGACAGATGGCTCTCTTCTCTCCTTTATGAAAGGAGAAAGGTTTGGTCTTATTTTAAGGCTTAACGGCTGAGAAATAAAATGAGAATAGAGGACAATGACAGACTGGCAGCTTAAATATCTATTAAACAGATACTTCTTCCTGTGAAAAGAAATGTCCGTTATAAACCATCCCCGGGTTTTATAGGTTAGGCCTCAGGTGACTTCATTTCTAGAACTTCCTGGTAGGGTCTGAGATTTAGTAGTCGTCATAAGTTCCAGGGTGGAGCCAGTGCTCATGACTGGCCACACTGCGGGACTGCGGGTGCCGCTGAATCATATAGCCCTATGCAGGTGTCGGGGCTGCTGCAGCTCACGTCCCTCTTCACCAACATCCCTTTGACACACAACCCTGAACGCGGCCATGTCTTCTGTCATTAAACCACTTTCCCTTGTGGAAGGAATTCCTTTATGGTTATGAGCAGATCTATCTGCCGCAGACGGAAGAAGTCATGAAAGGGAGTCCTTTACAAGCAATCACAAAGCCGTGGTTTTTACAATGAAATAGCATCCAGGTCTATCAAACAGCACAAGGACATAGCCTGAGGTTTCATAAATAGGTGTGGTTGCTTGCGTGCTTTACTGTTATTGAATGGCTACCGAGAGCCCCCAGAGAGCTCAGTCTAAACAAGATACTTCCAACACTCTGGGCAATGTGCCCCCAAATCATTTTGTTGTTGTTATTGTTGATTTACTCTGGTACTAGGTATTAAGCCCAGTTCCTCAAAGATGCTAGACAAGGGATTGATCCCTCAACTATATCCTGTTTCCCAGAAGTCACCTTAGAAATGACATAAGGAAGGTTTCTCCTTGTCCATTTGGATTCTTTGTTTGTTTTGAGACTGGATCTCACGTAACCTAGGTTGTCATAGAGTGTGCTACATGTTCAAGGATGACCTGGAACTCCTGATCCCTCTGCTTCTATCTCTCAAATACTGAAATTATTTATCACCAAGCACATCAAAGAATTCATTGGCTGCTTCATAATTTCAGTGGCTCAAGATCAAACTGAACCTGTTCTGAGTGTATGTTTCTATATATATAAGGGCCATTGTCTCCATTGTCTTGTTTTCTAGAATCTGGTTCAATCGTATTGTTTGTTTAAATTATGCTCAAGTACAATTAAAATTGACATGTTTATAATAAGTCTTGGTAGGTGACAGGTGTTGAGAATTTTACATGAACTGAAAGCTCATTTGGATTTTTACAGCAGCAGCTTAAGGAAGGTACAGCTATCACCCCCATTTTATAGATGATGAGACTGGGGTACAGAGAGTGGATCTAGAGCCAAAGTCCAGGGATATGGAGGGAGGTTGTTTGCAATTATGTTAGAACGCAGGTGGAATGCAAAGAGCAAAGAGGTGAGGGTTGAAGAGGAAGGCAGAGCAGGCCAGCTTTGACTGTCGTGACCTGGACATAGTAGGGAGAAGCAGGGATGACCTGAGGACAGAGTCCCCCAATTTTAGTCACTCCTGTGTGTATTTGGTATTTGTATGTGGCCGTGTGCGTGTGAGTGTAGAGGCCAGAAATAACACTTGGACATTACTCTTCGATGATTTTCTCATTGAACATAGATGTTGCCAACTAAGCTAGACTGGCCTGAGAGCTCCAGGAAGTCACCTGTACCCCAGTGGTCTACCAGGCAGGCCACCTAGTGCTGAAGACACACACAGTGGCTATGACCATCTTTTTGTGGGTTCTAAGCATCCAAACTCAGATCCTTATGCTTGTGCAAGCAGCATTTTGCCCACTGAGCCACATCCCCAGCCCCACAATGTCACTTTTGTCACATAGGTGTACCAACTGTGCTGCTTTCAGCTGAAGCACTGAAATACTTCCCTTCTTAAAACACCAAATATTAAAATTTTCACATCAGACTGTAATTGGAAGACATCGTTTGCCTACAGTAAAGGAGAAATATCAAAATAAATAGATGACTATTGAAATGAAAAATTCTCATCCCTGTTAATTGACTATGTACTATAGTTGAAGTCCACAATCAGGAAATACTCACGTAGCCACAAAGAATCATCACTGAATGACGTTTGTTGTTTTTCTTTCATCGATACTTTCTTCACTTACCAAACCTAGTTTGAAAAATCTTGTTTTATTTGAGATCTTAAACTTTTCCTTAAATCTTTTGCCCCTAGCTAGTTGAGTTCATAAAATATTTGGTATAATGTGTTTCATATGAAAACAAAGATAAATTTTAATGTCACTGTTTTGTAGGTCAGCTGTTTTGAATCACCATGGCAATTTCTCTTCTCTCCGTACTTCCAACAGATGCTTGATAAGCGGGGCTCTGTGGTCACAGAACCATGATCGTGGGGGGAGGAGGGTCCTTTCAGTAGCTTTCATTCAAAAGAGGGTGGTTTTCTAGAACACCCCCTATACAAGGATGGCCTAGACAGTTGTTTGGATATCTAGCATAATCTGAAGAGTCAAGTGTGTGTGTGTGTGTGTGTGTGTGTGTGTGTGTGTGTGTTTCATAATAGTTAGAATAGATAAGGTCAAATGACCCCCCCAAATCATGTTCCTTCTATGGTTTTACTTTTCTTTCCTCCCTCCATTTTTTTCTCTCTTTTTTTCCTTTTGAGTTTTGCTAACTCACAGTTAGATAAAGCTATCAGCAATCTCCATTTAAACCCAACAGTCTCACACCTGTTGTAGAACCACTTACTTCTTTTTAAATTTATTTTAGTGTGTGTGTGTGTGTGTGTGTGTGTGTGTGTGTGTGTGTGTGTGTAGAAACATGGTGTCACAGAATACTTGTGGAGGTCAAAGAATACTTAGTAGGAGTTGGTTTCTCTCCTTCCACCACGGGGGTCTTGGAAACTGAACTCAGCTCAGTAGATTTGACAGCAGCCCTTTATCCACTGAACCTTTTTTCCATCCTAGAACCATTTCCTAACACTTCGTTGTAAACATCTTACATGGTAAAGCCTGTATAAAGCACGGTGTAAAGCAGCTCTGTCCCACATATCTCTTTCCACTGATAATAAGAGACTTTGATGCTGGTAACATCTATGTTGTTACACTGATTATCCACATACTGGGCATGAATATGGCTAGACGAGAGACCTACCTCTGAGACAGGCTCGGCTTACATGTATGGGCATTTCTCAACACTTTGATAGTGAGTTCATATACCCTAAAGTTCTCCACAAATAGCATTGCTAATAAAGTGTTACATACAAATAAATTAGATTTGTTGATGGATAAGTCTTCCTAATGTCCCTTAGCCCCAGGAGAGACTGCTCTACTATTGGCCCCAGTTCCTTTAAGGAAAATGGACTTTTGAAAACTTTTCTATAAAGGGAATGCTGAGGTGGCTCGAAAAGCCTCCAGAAATTCTTCCTAAGAGGTTGCTCCTTCTTTGCCAGCAAGCAAAGATGAAGAATGAAAAAAGAAAAGAGAAAAAAAAAAACAGGTTGTAGGAGTAGCCAAAGACAACGGCCTCAGAAGATGCTATACCCTAAGCTTCAAGTCTAGGAAATGTGAAGGGGTTGTCCAGACGAAGTCTGTTGAAAACCAGGGCATGGTGCACCTGGGAAGGAGAGCAGGAATCGGTCTGCTGGCCTCTCCGAATCTATCACTCTTTCTCTCCATGCATACTTTCCTATCTTCCTCCCTCCTCTCCACAACCAAATTTACCCTCTCCCGTGACTCTCCTGCCACAAACTGGCTTTCGGTTCAGGATGTCAGAATATCCCGAGATGTGGAACTCATGCAGACCCTGCAGTGGTTGTTATGAGCATTCCCAGTGAATGTTCTGGCATACAACCAAGAGTGAGGACAGACAGAAAGAGTAACAGCAGCCAGCTAGCCCTCAGCAAACATCAGAATAATGAAAACAGCCCACAAATCATGAACAGAAATCATTCTGGTAGAGAAAATAATAAAATCACCCGGAATTATTTAAGATCTATGGCCTCTGTGGGAGATTTACAGCCATGTTCTTTATTAATAACTTTCAATTTTTTAAAAAGACAATTTATTTTTTTTTGTTGGCCAGCACTTAGATAAGTCTTCACAGCCCAGAGAGCTCAGAAGTTAGCATGCCGAGGTCAGAGCTTCTCTTTCTAGACCCATGGCTAACTTTGACCCTGCTCCTGGCCAGCTCTCACAGCAGGCATCAGATATTGTGGAGAGAGGGTGAGGGGAAGCAGAGAGACACTCCGCATGTACCCATCCAAATCCACCATCACGGTAGGAAGAACTCAAAGCACGAAGTCTCTGGGTGCAGATCAGTAGAGGTAAGCTCCCCTATGAAGAACAATCGGATGTCACAGTTTTCACGTCAAACCACATCTCAGTGAAAGTCAATGTGCTCTTAACATATGCACAAAGTAGCCTGAGAGGTAGAAAACACACAAAGGGATGAAAAGAACAGTAAGTACACCCTTGTAAATAGCCCATCTGCCATCAGGCATCAGCCTGTGGGTGGAAAGGTCAGTCAGGTGGCACCCCCAGTGGCAAAATAAGGGAATTACTCTGTTCTTCTGGCCCATCTGTGGACCAGAGGCATGAAGATGCCATACACAGAGCAACCCTGGTCGTGCCGTGGGAAGGTGGGACTGGAGTTTTTTAAATCTCCAACTCTGAAGCAAAGGAAACAAGTATGGTAATCGGAGAAAGAAACAGAACACACGGCCATCACTTTTGTCTGCTGACGCCACCACCCAAGAAAGCAACTATGAGTACAGCTCAAAGGAAACATGTCTGAAATAGCTCCCTCCTTTGAACACAGGATTCCTCCAAGACAGACAAAGTTGACTGTTTCCTTGAGGTTCTGCTTCTTTATTACAATGTTAACATCCTTGTGGGCCTTTCTTATGTGCTGTTTCTCAGCCTTCTCCATGTTTACTTTCATACCAAGGTTTCCACTGACTTCTAGCACTCTGTTTACCACGGCCTGTGGCTCATTTGGACTTTCAGCAAGTAGTGCTGTATTGTCAGCCAAACGCAAGTTCTTGATTTGCAAGCCACCCATCTACATGCCTATCTCCTCATTTTCCAGGGCTGTTGCTATTATTAATTCTGGGATTTTATTAACAAGCAGTGAGAGGACGCATCCCTGCAACATTAGTACCAAGGTCTTCAACTGATCCCTTAGTTCTCCACAGATTTTGACTGTGCAAAGGTATCTTTATAGTCATTGTCTAGAACTCTTATGATTTTCGCTGGGTACCTGTAGAACTTCATTGTTTCCCAAAGTCCTTTTCTCCAAATAAGTAAACTACAGGATATGACAATGGTGCCTGAGATACTTCAGCCATGTTATGGGAATGAATGAGGGTGGATACCTGAAGATAGCGCTGCTTGGAGGAATGCACGGTGTAAGGCAAAGAAGAAGGCCCTAAAATACAGGATAGACAGCATAAAGGAAGACAGTGTAACCTTGGGTGTCTAGGACCGCCCAGGATAGGAACAACTGGAGAATCACCATAAATGGGCTGCCCGTGCATGCATAAGCATTGCCTGGCCTTAATGATGAAAAGAAAACACAGTCAAACCAAAGGCCAACAGAAGGAAGTTTCTCAAGCCCCTTGCAGATTGGGGGAGTCTTTCACAGACTTCACATCCACTGCCAGTGACTGAATTAAGATAAACCAAGCAGGGTTTTAATATTAAGAGGAATTAAATAAGGGGAAAAGAGAGGGCCTATTTTCAGAACTCTCCCTGCTAAAGAGATCCTTTTCTCCACTTCTGAATAAAGCTTGCCTGCTTACCTTTCAACAAAAATTATAAACTGTTCTCATCATGAAAAGTTATCTATGGTCTCAAAGTCAAATCATCTCTGACCTTGACATCACTTCTATATGAAAGCCAGACCCCCATTTAACACAGATACAAATGGCTTACCATAAAGGACCTACTTGCAGAAGTATGACATCCCTGCACTGAAATATTAGGCAGTTGCTAAATTTCACTGTTTTGAATACAATTTAATAAGATAGGAACATGTCTACAATCTTTTAGTGAGAGGGAAAGGGGACAGCAGATTATTACATCCTCAATTCTATTGTGTCTTGTGTTATTACACAGATACATGCATACAGGTACACAGAAATAAAAGGCTGTTGGGAAATAGAAAACTACTAACTTTAATTCTTTCTATGTGTAGATTATGTAAATGTTGTTGTGTCCTCTTCATAAATGTCTAATAATCAACACTAAATACCTTTAACATGGGAAAAATCACAGATGGTTTTTAATGTAAAAATAAACACCAGTGTCTTCTACATTCGCTGGCATCCTTTCTCACTCAATGGAAAAAGAATAAGATGACCTACAAATTAGAAGAACAGTTTTGAAACAACTGCTGCTTTCTGGACCATTCTGCCAGTGTAAACTCTGACTCTGGAGTTCTGGCTATGGAACATTTTAAATGGGGTTTGTGAGCAGAGTATAACAACTTGCTTAATGGCAACATAAACTGGCTGAAAATGGGGCAATGAACATGGCTCTCAGAGGCAGGAAACAGCTCCGCCATGCTGGACTGGGTGGGGCAAGCAGGCAGTGTTGTATATATCCTAGTAATGCAGCAGCTTAAGTTTTAAAGAAGCACTTAGCATTTTAAGAGGCGCTCCAGTACAGTAAAGAATTACAGATACACAACAGGACAGATTCAGACATAAAAGGCCTCTAAATGGGTCAAAGTGATGGATAAATGTATGTAGGCTTTGAAGAGAAAAGGAAAAATAAAGTATAAACAGTTATAAAAGGAAGTAGTTTTACAGATAGTCATAGATTAAAAGAGTAAAGATAATAAAATAAATATTAAAAAGTAAAAAGTCACATAAACATGAAATACACACAGAGAGTCTGGATTATGTATATTATTGTGTTTTCTTTTAATTTTTTGACTGTGAAGGAGCTAAGTAACCCACATATATACTTTAAAGGTATCTAGACTTTAAAATTTGAGTCTAAGGATATATTGCTTTGGAAAAGATGTTCTTCTTTTGTTTCCACAGAGGATGAGAACCTGTGGATTGCTTTCAACTAATATGGTTTGATGGACCATGACCCCTTGAGAGGTCACTATGAACACCCCCAAAAATTACTTCACACAATAAATAGCAGGAAGTATTTTGGAGAAAAACTATGCCCATATTTTCAAATATTGTTTATAAATGTTTTTTTTTTACATTTAAAGGGGGATATGCTATAGAGATTTGCATTGGTATGGATCTTGGCCTATTGATACAAATTTAAGGTCAGTTTTGTTACGTATATACTCTGCTCTTGATTATGGTATTTTGTTTGTGCAGCTCATTAAAAATGTAATGTATAATTAAGACATACAGGTTAATAGATAATCATCTATAATAGTCAAGCTTGTAGTCATGTTAGACTTTCTAGATGTACAGAGATGCATTTCAGATGGATAGGGATTCTTCAAATCTTTCAAAGACCTTTAGAATATGGCATTTAAAATGTTTTAAGAACTTAAGACTTTTCATGACATTAGACACATCTGCTCCTGGCAGCACCAATTACTTCAAGAGGATGATGGGCATCGAACAGGCTCCTTATGAAGTCTGCTAGCTATTTGGGCAATAAATTGCTCTTACCTGGACTGCTTAACTGGACATGCAGGACCCACAGAGAAATGACTACTGAACTTGCCTAAAGGAGAGACAATCCTTCAGGGTTCCTGTTTCATGAAAGAGTCTGCTAAACATTCTGAAGGACAAAGAAGAAAGTGGACTGACAAACTGCCAATATAGGTGGAATTGTCATGGAAATGTTTGCTGGATACTATGGGCCTGTAGGCCAAAGATGGATGCCCCAATGGTACAGAAGAACTTTGGGTGGCTGTCCAGACAGTGAGATATCTCTGTTAATTCTAGAGTTTTAGAAGTTGCTTACAATGCTCTTATTGTTTACTTAGGTAATACAACATCCTTCTGGAGTCTTTGATGGAGTTGAAGAATAGATAGATAATGATAGTTATAGTTTTCTTTAAATATGATACAAGAAAAAGTAGATATAAATATTGTAACTGCAATTCTTGCTTGATACCTATTTTGTTATATATAATTTTACTATGTTAAAGTTAAAACCTTCCTTTTTTATTTAAACAGAAAAGGGGAGGTGATGTGAGATTCCCTTCTGTATACTGCTAATATCATTGGTGAATAAAGAAACTGCCTTGGCCTGTTGATAGGGCAGAACTTAGGAAGTTGGGGAAAACTAAACTGAATGCTGGGAGAAAGAAGGGCAGAGTCAGAAGAAGCCATGTAGCCCTGCCAGAGACAGATTCTAGAACTTTGCTGATAAGCCACTGCCACATGTGGCAATACACAGATTAATGGAGATGGGTTAAATTAATATGTAAGAGTCAGCCAATAAGAAGCTAGAGCTAATGGGCCAAGCAGTGGTTTAACTGATACAGTTTCTATGTAATCATTTCGGGTTTGAACTGCCAGGAACCAACAGACAGCTTCATGCAACAGGAGAGGAGGAGAGGCCACAGAAGGGGAGAGAATAAACAGGAGACTCTTGAAGTCATAGTTCACCCATTGCTTTTTGGTTAGGACTACATGCATCACAGAGGAAATGAGGTCTTACCCATTTCAGAGGTCTTTCAAAGTCACACCCAGTGTTGGTAACAGTTTCGGGACTTAGCCCTTCTCTCTATTAAGAATTCTTTCTGTAGTCAATATAAATCCCTTCTGCTTGATCTTAAGCCCACTTACTCTGGTTCTGTCTCTGGAGGAAATGAACAGCTGATCTCTGCACTTGGCACAATAATTCTTCATACATTTGAAGAGAGGAAGCCAGCACCTTGTTGCCATTTGCTCCTGCCCCTTAACGATCTGAATTCCCATTGCTTTTCTCATGGATCCTGCTTTCTAATCCCTTAATCTAATAAAGCATATTAGGACTCAGTTCAGAGTTGGTAAAAATAGCATGTTGTCAAATGTGGGTAACAGTAGTTCCGGAACAAACCCCTCTGACACAATGTGTGTCTGTGTCAATCCTTTGCCACCCTCTGTTGAGCCTGGAGCAAGCATAGATACTCCTCTGAGGCCAAGCGATGGAATATAGTTTGGGCAGACGCACTCAAGCAGCTGCCATCAAATATTTGCTGGCCTACTCAATGGTATCTCATATCATGCTGGGCACACAAGTTCAAGGAAAACAAAAACATACATTGTTCCTGTGCTTATAAGCAGTCTGCCAGTTTGATTGCGGGTGTTTGAGAGAGACTGTTAGATTCCATCAGTCAAAGGCTTTCTTACACATCTGCTTCCATCAAAGCATCATTTGATTGGTCACTGTGGAAGAGGGCCATCCTTTTTCAGGTACTAGCATCACAGAGCACCCACTCCTGGATCCAGCTCCCTGTCCTGTGTGTGCTGCCACCAGTAGCTACCCCTTCTGTCTTACACATCCTAAACTCTTAGATACCCATAGTATATTCAGGCTAATGATGTTGCTGTCATTGATGCTGTAGGTCTTGGGGTTGTCCTTTTCTCATCTGGGCTCCTTTCTTCCCCTGGATGACCCCCACACGAATCTATGATCTCAGTGTGCTGTGCTATGTGCCCTGAAGTCACAGGCAGTGAAGACACTAAGGCTGTGACTTAGTGTCCCAAACAATAGGTGTCAACGGTTTCTTGGCATTCTCAAAATGACACAGACACACCAAGGACACTTCCACTTTACTCTACAGTGGAAGGGGATCTTTTGTCAGGTGAAGGCAGAGGAACGGAGTTATAAAAACACATTGCGGGTGTCTTTGCAGAGACAAGAAGAGCTGCAAGTTTTGTGTCACCTCTTTCAGTTGTGACCCAGAGAGTCCCTTTGAGGTCTGTTTACATCTTCCAGCCTGAATATGCACCATCATCATTTCATTTTTATTATCCCCATTTTAGGAACGATTAAATGGAAGCAGATAGCAGTTGCAATGAAGCAAATCATGAGAGGCTCTGATAGAGACAGCAGCCCGAGAGCCGGCAGAACTGCTGCTCGGTGCCAGGCTATTCTTAATGCGTGCTTGTGCAGCTGTCCCCCACTTACGAAGTCTTACGAACGAGCCACTCTGCACCCAGTTATCATTATTATTATTTTAACCATTCCCTACCCTTCCTACTTCCCATGCTGCTCTATCTGCACACGTGTGTGTGTGACTTTGTTTTTTATTTGTTTATTTATTATTTATTTATTTATTTATTTTTATTTGGTTTTTCTTTATTTTGGTGACAAGATCTTGTTATGTAGCCCAAAACGGCTTCAAATCCATGATTCTCCTGCTTCCATACCCCACTTACATTCCTTTTTAAATGCCCTACTCCACATCTTTAATGGCAGAGAATTGTTATTGGCTTTCTGTAGAGATGCTGTATTCCAGAGATCTCTGCTGTTATAGCCCTCACTACTTCTCTGTTACTTACGAAGGACCCAATTAAAGGTTCCTAAGAGCAGATCCACTTTCTTGCTTGCTTCTCTCTCTCTCTCTCTCTCTCTCTCTCTCTCTCTCTCTCTCTCTCTCCCTCCCTCGCTCCCTCGCTCCCTCCCTCCCTCCTTCTCTCTCTTTTTTCTTTTTTTGGTGTTTTGAGACCAGGTTTATTACTCTGTAGACCTGGCTGGCCTCGAACTCACTGAGACCCGCCTGCCTCTGCCTCCCAAGTGCTGGGATTAAAGGCGTGCATCACCACCACCTGGCCAGTTTCTTTTTCCTTAAAACAGGTCGAGTCAATACATCAAAAGCATATGTGTTTGAAATCTTTTCAGAGCAATACATTAGAAATTGTGGCAACAACTGCCCTGGGGAGGGTTCCAGAATTTGAGAACAGTATCCCTGGAAAGCAGTTCCAAGGTGATGAGGGGGTTTTCTGTTTACTAGATTAACAGTTGGCATGAGTTTTGAGCACAGCAAACATGTCTTCGAGAAGTTACCCATGAAGTATGGTACCCATCAATCGACATTTGTTGAATTCTGCCTGTGTTCCAGTCAGAATTAACTGGTATTTGACTATAAAGTCTCATTTAATCTTCACAGTGACTTCATGTAAAAGCCTATTTCACTAAAGGGAAAGAGACTGGGGTGATAGTGGCCTCTTATCCAGGCTTATCCAGCTGATAAATGGCAACGTGGGGAACTGGATGCAGTTCTTTCTGACTTCCCAAACCATAAACTAGGTTGTGTTGACCTCGGATTTTTCCAAAGGAGCCAAATTTATAAGCAACTGTAGGATTACTTTCAAAAACCAAAGGAATGTCATGAAATCCATCGCATTGCTCACAACATAAGGGATCTTCCTGCAGTTCCTTGTTAAAGCAGCCTGCAGACCCCCTCCATTGGCTACTGAACCCCCTGGATACTCCCCGATCTTCCACAGGTACAGCAGAGCCCTTTCCAAAAAGAGGAGGCAGCAGCTCTCAGGCTGTCTTCTGAGACCCAACCTGTCTCAGAGGAGATTGCATGTGAGTTTGTGTGTGTGTTTGTGTGCGTACGCGCATACACATGCATATACTCACACATGCACAGCTGTGTTAGAAGTGGAATGGCTGGCCAACACCTAACTTTTTCAGGTGTATGGATGCTTCATTTATTTAAAACAGTGATCTCTGAATGCTCACTTTGAGCCAGGCATTCTCCATAAGGGTTACAATTGTAGGAGTGAATGAGGTCCTTGTCTTCATCAAACATCCATTCTGGTGTGACGAGATAAGCCACAAACAAACAATCAAGTGTATAAGTGGAAAGCCGGCTAAAATGTATACTGAAAGAAAATTAAATTGGACTGTTGTGACAGAGGAGCTGGGTGACTGCTTTAGCACAGGGCACTGGGGGAAGGCTTTTCTGGGGACACTATTTACTTAAATTTCAAGAGCAAGAATGACACCCATGCCCTTGGAGCTGCTGTGCTTCCAAATATCCTGCATTTCTCTTTGTTCACAGTGTGAATCTGTGCTGCCTAGAACTCTACAGGATTTACACTGGTTTTGGTTTTTACTTTAAAGCTATCATTTTAAAAAATGAAGAGAATTGTCAAGAAAAGTGACTAGATGCTGTTGGCCTTTCTTTGAAAGACCCAAGTTGCTCCTCTGCTAATTTCTCTGGTACCCACTCCTTTCCTGTAGAATGCTCACCAGCGTGTCTACTGGTCAAGATTCCACAGCCACTAAGTTCCCATGGATGCCAGGGGACCTGGTGAACTGACACTAGGAACCTTGAAATAATATTCTGGGGGCTGCAGCGACAGGGAGACTAAGGTAAAGCCATCCAGCACATCAAGTCATGTTCTGGGGTTGATCCCTACCACCCCTGCCTGTGAGTGACCAGGGCTTCTGGTCTCTGCTACTCCTCCTGCCTGGGAGTAACCAGGGCTTCTGGTCTCTGCTACTCCTCCTGCCTGTGAGTGACCAGGGCTTCTGGTCTCTGCTACTCCTCCTGCCTGGGAGTGACCAGGGCTTCTGAATTTGGGAGCATCACAGCCCTGTAAATTCATCTATCGCTAAGCACCTCTTCTCAGAAATGTTTCCCGGTTTAATCAATTCAATATGCAAAGGTTCTAGTCTATGTCTTAATCCCTCCCCACCTGCTTAGCAAAAAGATTAGCCACAGAATTTCTTTAAAAAGTGAGTTCCATTGGTGCATTTAAAGTACGATCTATAAAAACTCAATCTACATAAGGGTTTTATTCCTCTTTTTAAAAAAAGAAAACAGCCATTATATCAAGGGCAATAGCATAAACTTGGACTCTTAATGATGGATTCTGGACTCTCTTATTATGTAATGGCTCTCATTCATTCCACAAATATTTATTGAACTGCTTTATGCAATGCACACATCCAGATTGCTATGAGGACACAATGATAGGAAGAAAGACACAGCCTCTGCCCTCTGAGAGCCTGCAGGCTCACGATCCCAACTCAGGGCAGCAATGATGGGGCTGCAACAAACATATAAACCAAAGCTGTAGGGCAAGCAGGTAAGACAGCATACCACAACTGGGATTGGGGAAGGGGACTGCAACATCTTAATTGGACTTCAATAAACTCTGATGACTTCTTTAACTGCACAATTCATTCATTCCAGGAAAAGAGAATGTGGCATCTTGTGAATGAAGTAGGACACACCAGGGCACATTCTCAGAACAGATGGAGCCCAATGCAGATGATAAAGAAAAGATAACAAACCTTGGTGAGTGGACCAGAGCTTTGAAAACAAGAACAGATAAAATGCAGACCTGGCCCATAAACCCTAACAGTAGCAAGTATTTGGGCCAGGAAAGAATATATGGTTGTATTTAGAATGCTCATTCCAGCAGCCACATGGAAGACTGATTTGGGCAAAGGCTGGTTTCAGGACAGAGAGGCCCAGTAAAGTAGGCCTCCATTTACGAGGCAGAACAAAAGCAGAATTGATGCTACAAATGATCCAACCCCCAGAGGGAAGACTTAGTTATAGAAGGACATGAGGGTCCCAGGCCTCAGACCTGGGGGCCTGGACGAGAGAACTCTGGGGCCTCCAAATAGTGACTTTTAAGGGCACTTGTAAGATGGTAACTGCTTGGAACAGCTATCATGGCCCCAGGGCATAGAGCTCCCCAGCTGCACAGCTCCTGATCCGTGCATGATGTCCCTGCCATTAATAACCCCTCTTCTAGAGATAGGCAGAAGTACCTGTTAAATGGGAGGGATGAGAACACTTGAGAAATTATGGACTCTCGACAGAAGCAGTGCTGGGGTGGACAGCTGAGCCTGGGGTCCAACTCTTTCTGATCAAATGGGAACTCAGGAGGGGAGAATAACTTCAACCAAGATCACCAGGTGTGATTTCAATCTCTTTACTCAGATGATGTCATATCTGATAATGTCATAATAACATGACGGACAGGGGCCTCTCTCTCTCAATATTAAGAACTGGGTTTTGACTTCCACTGGCTGAGTCACAAATGTCCAGTTTAGAGACCGACTGATAACTTAGCTCTCAAGGGCTCTGGGACATCATGGTGGGTTGTGGGGAGTTTATGTCTGACTGCTTGGTCTGAGAGACAGACGGGTGCTACAATATAAACACTGAATCTCCCCAAAAGCACACGTACTAAAGGCTTGGCTGTTTGTCTATGGCATGACTGGAAATGGTGGGACCTTTAGGATATGAGGTCTAGGGGTAGAAAGTTGGGTCATCTGTAATGTGCCTTTGAAAAAATATTGGGGTCTCAATATTTTCCTTTCGTTTCCCAGATACTCTGAGGTGAATAGGCCTTCCCTCAACATGATCCCCACTATTATCTCCATCTTACCAGAGACCCCAGTTGACAGGTTCTGGTGACCATGGAGTAAAAGTCCAGAAACTGAAACCAGCTTTTTCTCTCTAAAAGTTGGTGTGTCTCATTAATCCGTGACAGTGACAGGACACTACTGGGCATACTTGCTTTCTCCTCTGTTTGCAACCATGTTGACATCATAAAACCTATTCTCAGCCAACTTGTCCATAGCAATTATGGACATAGTCTGAAATCAGTTACCCCATGTGCTTGACATAGAATAAGATCTATGACATATATATCTATGACATGAATGGAGATCTCTCATGATAAAAAAAAATTCTGGGAAATGTCATATTAAATAAAGTTAAAGATGCCTCTTTGTTCCAAGACACATCTGAACTTTCCCATTGCTAATACATTCTGAGATTCCTTTGGACTGGAAAGCAGTAAATAGCATTTCCCAGTCTTATTTATTTTATTTTCAGAACCATTTGTTGGAGTGTTTCAAGGGACAAATGCCAGCAGGACACACCTACGAAAGCCCCAGTGATTACTGTTAGATATTAACCTAGAATCTAGATTATTGAGCGCTCACTGTGTGCCAGGCTCTGCTCCAAGTATTTTACAGATATCAATATATCGAATTCCCATTTTATAAGTAAAGAGACTGAAAGACTGCAGAGTTCAGATTTTTCCCCCAGTGTCCCAAATAGGTAAACGGGTGAGCAGTGATGGCAATGGGAATTAATGTCTAAAGGTCAAATTTCAAAGTCTATAATCAGTTGGTAGCAGGGCAGATTCTGAGTAGAACCTGGGTACCAGTCATCAGTCACAGGAAACACTGTCAGCCCTTTTGCTTCTGTACTGGTTTATGGGCTTCCTCAGGGACCATAAGACACAAGCTCTAACCGGTACTATCTAGTTGGTGTCTTCAGCAAATTAATTTGTTGGCTTGTGTAGATATCATCTCCCAATACAACCGACATGAGTTATAAAGCAATGCAAACACCGACAGCTATCAAAACAGAAAGAAAACCGCCCGAGATTAGCCAGAGTAGCAGGAGGGTGGGGATACATGCTTGAGGCCTGGCTTCTCCAGTACTCTCAAAGCTCCAGTCTCTTGCTCCTGATGCCCAGAGAAGCAAACCAAGAGGCTGCTTTCCTTTGAGGTATTATATTGCTTGCTCTTAGGTCGGGATCTCACACCTGACTCTGCTCAGCCCAAGGATTGTCAAAGAAGTGTCCTACCCTCTCCCACTTCCTCTCCTTGTTCAGAAGGATTATGACCAGCTTCGGGTGCATCTGATAGCCATCTTCACTGAAGGACAGGTTTCTCCCCTCGAAAGTGACATTGATCAGATACCTGTAAGGATAAAATTAAAGGAAGGTTAAAAGCATGAAAAAAAAAAAAAACATTTGAAAGCAGAAGGCAGCTAGGTTGAGAGAAAGGTATAGGGAGATGGCCGTTAGTTAACTGCCACTCTTCAAATTCCTCCTGATTATGCAATACCCATCTAACTTTTCCAATCGGAACCGTGTGAAAAAAATATTACCAAGAGTTGAAATAAGGACAGCTCATCTGAGTTCAGTCGAAGGCTCTGACTTTGACCAAATAATTAAAAAAAAAAACAGATTTTTATTTCATTTAAATTATATACATGCATATTTGTTTATGTGTGCGTGTAGGAGTATATGCACATGTGTGCAGGGGTCTGCAGAGACAAGAAGGCAGCCCTGGGTCCCCTGGGGCTGTAATCACAGGTGCTTTGTGAGCTACCTAGAATAGGTTCTAGGAACCAAACCCGGGTCCTCTACAAGGACAGCACACGCTCTTACCTGAGTTGTCTCTCCAGCCCTCATTTACACTTTTGAGCCTGACCCCCCACACACATCTGCAAAAAGTCTGGCACTATAAAGATCACCTAATTAAGTCTGCAAGCTTAAAGGAGACAACTAGGTTAAGCACTTACCAGAGGGTCTGGTGCATAGTAAGTGCTCATTAAGTGTTAACAATTATTATTCAAAAAAGGAGGTGGAATAAAGGGTGGAGGAGATGGAGACAAGAAAAGAAAATGGCTATGTACCAAGACAACTTTCTGCCAAAAAAAGGTAGCATGTAGGCGCTTGGGGTCTGTCTCCACCCCCAAACATGCATGCTCTTTCAATTCTTAGTAAGGTCTTGCTCAGCCCTTGTTTGTGAGGCTGCCTGAGTGTGGTGGGCCAGAGGCATCTGGAACCCAGGACTTCTGTTGGCTGCACACTGAGCAGAAAATACTGAGTGTGGGGAAAGGAGCGGGGAGGGGGAAGTGGTTCTTTTATACAGTGCTCTGGGGACAGAAGCATACATTCGTGGAAATTCTGGAAGCCACTAATTTCAGATTAGTGAAATGGTTTTCCTGCAGGTCACTCGTCTCCAGCCCACCCTGTCCCTTGCGAGCAGCTGGGTCTAAGAAGCAGCTCCTTTACTGGGAATCCCCACATGCCTGCTTATTGCAAGTGCATTAGTACAACTGGGTGGATTATAATTAATGTCCCTTTACCATCAGGGCCCACGGAATCAATAGGGACGAGTTCCGTGCTCGCGTGACACGCCACTCCTGCACTGTGGGCCTGACAGCCAGTGAGATGAACCTCTGGTAAGAAGCCAAGGAGGCACCTTACAAAGCCATGGAGAGGCCACTCAGGGAACCCTCTTCTAACTCTTCTTCCATATATCTGGGGACGTTGCTTGCTGCAAGTTATGTTAGGTTAGGCAAGGCTGCAGGGAGGTATGTAGATCCTTGTAGCAACTGAAAAGATGTCTATGCAGCACAAACCAACCCCCTCAAGGGCACCTCTCATTTTAGGAAGGGAATGGATTGCTATGGCTTCCATGCCCTGTCGTCTGCAGCTGGAGCGCTACAGCTGTGAGCACAGAAGATTCCAAAAGAGTAGAAATTCCTAGAATTTTGAACTGAGACTTTTCAAGTCAGCTAGCTTGTCGCTTCTTGCAATTGATGCTTTCTCTCTACAGCGTCATTGACTTGGTCCTCTGGGCGCCTATTTAATGTCCCTATTGATGGAACTTGCTATGGTGTCCTCCACCCTCAAGGCAGCCGTCTCACGAGTCTGTCTTATTTAAAACTGATTTCCAATCCCTTTGCAACTCTTCAAAACTCATTTCCTCTTGAGATATTTTTATGGTCTTAGTCTAGTCCTCCTTTTGCCTGAGCATTCTTCAAATATTTGAAGATATATGTCAAACATCCCTTATAAAGATGTATATTATAAAGATTAATCTGGGAAGAAACCCTAAGATCATTTGATTCTATATTTTAATTTCATGGACCGAGAAGGAGAAACCTTAAATTATTTGCTTGATATTATATTACGAATTTTGATCAGAAGTAATACTTAAGCAGCATCCTAGGCCCCCACAGGCTTTCTCTACCATACTGCCCTTGGTCTCATAGCAACATGGCATTCAACAGATCCTGTTCCTTTATGTGTCCAGCATATGCCCCAAGCTCCTTCTCTCTTTGGGCACCCTCCATTAGTAGAGTGCAGCATCCCTGGCCCACTTAGCTCCCACATGGCATCTCCTTCATCCCTGGCTCTGTCCCTGACCTCTTAGTCCAGTCAGTGTGGCTTCCCTGAATTCGTCATCACTTTAAAAATGATATCCAAGTTTCCTATAGTTGACAATAACTCCAAACCCAACCCAAATCCCTATTCTATGGAATATACTTAAAAAACCTGCACTGTAACAAACTACAAGAAAAGCATCTGCCATCATGAGCTTGCAAAACACGTCATTCCTATAATAGTCCTGAACTACTTGGAATTGCTTCTGGAGGTCTTCAGGAAAGATTATGCAACAACAACAACAACAAAAAACCCAGTTTAATCCCATTTCTCCTTTTAAAGAAGGAAGGAAAGACAGGAGGGAGAAACAGAGGGACTAGACCGGAGGGAGAGAAGGGGACTAGACGGAAAGGAAGGAGGAGGAAAGGGAGAGGGGGAAATGAACTACCAGCCTAAGTACCCACCACATCACCAGGCGGGGCTATATATTATTTTGCCTTTATCTAAAACACTATTAAAATATTTAAAAGAAGTGTCCGTTTCAGAAGGCGATTATAGAAGCTCCAGAAATGATTGACGTCCTAAGTAACATGAATTGGGTTGTTACACAGTCCCACAATGACTTTTCTGAAGCGGATAGCATCGAGCTGGAAGCATAAATGAAGAAAGTCAAAATTTCAGGAACTAGAACCCACGCAAAGGCACCGTAACTGGTCTGCAGCTAAGCATCTCTCTTACTTTGGCCCCAGGTCGATTTCATGTGGAAATCATTACCTTGCTGACGTGTTCTCCCCTTCCTGTCTGCTGGGCTCATTTCATCCATCTGCGCTCTTCTTGAATGCTTTACACTTAGCAAGACTATCAATAAAGTTTTATGACACTCTACAAAACCTTTCACAACGTGCGTGTTAATCAAGTGTGGCGTTCGGCAGCATATAGATTAATCATTCACAGGATGTGTGTTTTCTTTCTGAGGAACCGCCTGTGCCATGGCACCATTTACCTGCCGGGCACTTGACGACTTGCACCAGCCCTGAGCAAGGACCGCCCTTGAACAGCAGAGCACATTCGTCCACTCACTGGTGATAAAAGAATGAAAGAATTCTGGCTGCCATCACTTTACTGCTTGCGGTCTCAGCACCCAAACTTCAGTTATCCCTCTTTAGAACTGGCGTGTGACCTCCAGATGTCAGGGAAAACAGTTCTTGGGATGAGCCAATGAAATAAAGAACAGCGCTCAAAAGGTGATTTTAAATATGAGCCTGTATAGCAGGGAACGTTCAGAAAAATGGTGTTAGCAAGACACGGACATCTAAAAGCAGGACGCCTGCCGAATTTTAAGCTTCTCTGATGAAAATCCTACAGTACCACTAGCAAGACCTTCCCATACACGGGCTACATGGAAAGAATGAAGACTAATTTCCACACAAGGCAGTAACACTAGGTCCTAAGATCACGCGGATAATTAAACTTCCAATAAGAACTAAAAACAATCAATTGCTTTTAGATCTGGCTATACTTTATTCATTTAAAATATTATGACCCTGAAACCTCCACATAGAAGTCCCAGGTAAAAAAAATTAAACTACAATAAAGAGTCTGAGCCCCCCCATAATCACTGGTTTCCCTACACATGCTATTCTCACGCACGCAGACAATCCCCCTGGATTAAGGGAAAGCCTAGGTAGAAATGTTGCCCATAACACACTCTCATCTCTCTGAAGTCCAATCAAGGTTGGATGTATTAAATTTTGCTTGATTTTTCTCAGATGTGGTTTGACATCCAAGACACCCACTGGCCTATCTCCCAAAGTTTTAGTATCCCACAGAATCTGAGCTTGTCAGGGGTCAAAGAAAAGTGAAAAGTTATTCATTGAAAACTCTTATTCTAGAGGGAAACAGGCCCCAAGATGCTAAATGATCTCCCCTAGGGACATTCACATTCAGGCTCAGAGATCAGATCATCTATTCTTAAGAGTTGAGTTTCTTTTCATGACATTCTGAAGAGACACCAGTTTTCAAAGTTCCCATTGTGCATTTTAGTATCTTCATAGCACACGCCATGCTCCGGATTACCTAAATCCCTACCGGAGACTAAATCAAGTAAAACAGATCTCCCCTCCTGCGTACCTCCTGGTTGAAGAGGAGACTCGGAATCTTGATGGGCTCCCAGCCAACATATTTGGTTTACATGGCCTAAGTCACACTCCAGCAGGTTTTTAATAGGGCCAGACAGAGGCTAACAAACCTGTGCCCTTTTGACTTTGGCCACACAGACTCTTCCACAGTATCACGTAGACTAGACGCCTGAAGTGATGACTCAGCAGTGTGCCCTGTGTGGGAGGCACCTGAAGGAGTCCTGCCAGCATTTGTCAGCAAACCTAGAGCCCTGGCATGGTGGCACCTTTCCGTCTTCAGATTGTTACAAAGCATTAGCTTTATAGAAAGCAATACCCACTAATGTGGTGATAATGTGAAACAGCACCGTCAGCCTGGCTCGTCCAACCCAGTCTGTGTCTTGTCTCCCAGAAAAGTTCTGTAGCTTTACAGGTGACAGGGTTAGAAACAGCATCCAGAGGTCCACCATATCCCTTCTGCTCACCACCATGTTTCTCAAGGGAGCAGATTTTCAGAACGCAGGTCCCATTCTCTAGCTATTAAAAGTAAAGAGAACAGAGTCCCTGTGGAATGAATTCTTGACCACCCGCTTACATTTATCTCTGAAACTGTTCTACGTTGTGACTTGGTACCAGCAATACATCTCTAGCCTCTAATATCTCTAGTCTGTCATCTACTAAATAGACGAGAAACTTCCAGGTAAGATGGCAAATCCGGAGCGGCCTCTACCTGATCCATTTGAGAAAAATCAGCATGAGAGAGACTTTGTTTCAAAGAGAAACTGAAGGAAAAGCTTTGGAAATTCACAGAGGCAGTGATGGGATGACTGAAAATGCAGAGAAAGAGGCAAGCAATGCACTAAGAAGTAACACAGGGCTCCAGGTTTGGGGCTTCCTGTCTGAGGAACAAAAACAGAAACTTTCCCCAAAGGGTGAGCTGTGCCCTTGAGACAGACCCACAGTGCCCACAAGGCTCCGATTCTGTCGTGAGCTTTCATAAGATGGTGATTAGAGAAGAAATCCATCCCATGACTTAAACCATGGAGTAAAGGGTACCATCTCGAGAGTGGACCCATTGTGAAAACTAGGGTACTCTGAGAGTTCAAATAGAGGCTGGAGCCCAGGGATGACAGTTCTGAGAGGAAACTGTGGAGTGGGAAGAGAATAATTAGGAATGGGGATACATAAGAATAAAATATAATGATAGTTATGTGTTCAAAACATCAAAATGAAATCAATTACTTTGTATGCAAACTTAAAAATTTAGCAAACATACATTGGTAAAAGGCCATCTTAGAACCTGCATGATATGACATGTTCTTTATTGGACATTTTATTTTTTCTTTTGAATTAATATTTATGAGACGTGCTTAAGGTATTCAATATTATGTTACAGAACACATATATAATTAACAGGTGATACAGAACAGCAATTAAGGTATCTACCACCTTGCCCTTCTTCTGATAAACACTGTGTCTATTCAGATACTGCAAAAAGATTGGCAAGGCCACAAATCTTTCAGAGGAGTAGAAAGCACTGCTGGAAGTGACCAATTCTTCTACACATTTTCCCTGGAAACAGTGGAAACAATTTCTCACAGATCATAAATATGAATTTTAAAACTTTCTAAAACCAGCTCATTAGAATCAGTAATGAAGGAAGGTGGCCAAGATATTTGCAAATTAGATTTTTATATTTATTAATATTATGCTTTGGTTAAACTAAAAAGAAATGTCTTACTTTTTCTTAAATTAGGAATTTAGTTATCAAAATGAATCCTGAACAATCAAATCACTCTGGTGGATTTGATAGTCTGGTAGGTCGTGACCAGAGGATACTTGAATTTGGGGATTTTAGATGGATTCTCTGGGACTCAACTCAGAAGAGTGTTCCCATTCATTGAACAGCCTATGTTCAATGAAAGGCTCCAGATAACACCTCCAAATGCTAGTGAGGAAAAAGGGAGCGAATAAAAGACACACTCATAGAAAAAAAGAAATATATCTGATCTCACACACACAAGAACAGACCACGTGGTGAGGAGTTTACCAGCAAGGCCACGTTAGATTCGTCCGTCCCTAAGTTGGGTGATAATATTTCCAAGGTACTTAAATGTCAATATATATATATATATATATATATATTGGTTTAGTTGATTGGTTATTTTGAAAGAACACTTGAAGAAACTTTGAAAATTCTCTCACAGCTATAATGCCATATCTAGCAATATGAAGTCATGTACTGGACAAAATAATTAGAAATTAGTTTTGTAAGCTTTTTCTCTTAGGAAAAAATGATAGCTAGTGGAGAACATTGGAAGAAACTAATTTAAAGGTCAAACCACAATATCCATTTATAATTACTCGAGGCAGATTAAAAATAGTTTGTCTTCTAATGAATTAAACATTTTATCATTTGGAAATGGTATTTAATATCATAAATTTATTTTGAAAAAGATTGTTCACAAACAATGATAAGTTCAAGTTGGCCTGGTCCATATATAAGCCATTTAGATTCTATTTGTGATGCTAAATTAATGAGGAAGATTGTACAATATCCTGCAAGGCAGCTCCTAGGCACCTGCCATGCTTCCTCTTCTCTACTAGAGGCAAGAAATGCACTTCATCCCTCTGGGAGTTCGGGATGAAGTGTGTTCATTTGAGGGGCAAATGGTGACATCAATCACCATTTACTACAAAGGAAAAAAAAATCCCTTCAGACACGAAAGTCCAACAATGAAGAATTTTGAGAGCTGTTACTTGGATTCTGTTTCACAACTAAATGTCATGACTTAGTTTTATCTGAAATGAAAGAAAATAGGGGAGGATTGTCAAGACTCGCCCAGTAATCTCTGCCCAGACAGAAGAGGGTAGAAACCATTTTCTTTCCTCCAGAAACTTGTTATTTGTGGACAGCCGTCAAATCAGTAAGATTTATGTAGAGGTGCTACATACACACAATGGAATTCTATTCACCTAAAAAGAACAATGAAGCCACAGGAGATGTGTCTCTGCCCCTACCCGTGTTGGCTGCTGCAATTTGCACCATTCTCCAAGGGGGTCAAGGTGGCAGTCCATGCCAGGCAACAATTCTCCCCTGGACTTACTTAGAGCTCTACTGGAGATCAACACAGAGGCTTGCGCCAGCAGGAAGAATCATAAACAAATGGAAAGGGTTGATCAATGTCCCCAAGGGCTTATGGGGTGAGATGCATAAAAGGAAAACAAGAAACAAAACAAATCAAATGAAGAGGGAAAGATTTTATATATACACATGCGCGTGGACCCACACACACATGCATTCACACACACATGGATGCACAACACACAGTACAGCAAACTGTGTTAGGACATTATGAGGTGGAGGTAGAGTCACTTCTTCAGTTACCCGCCATGATATTTTTTTGAGTTCAATTCTCACATTGAACGTTAGTAATTTGGCCAGACTGGCTGGGCAGTGAGCGCTAGAGTTCAGCCCGTCTGTCTCCCCGCTGCTAGTATCACAGGGCACACACCTCCACACCTGATTTATGTTATATGTGTGCTTGTGGGGCTTGAGCATATGTGTGTTCTTCATGCATGCGGTCACCTACAGAGGTAAGCACAGAGCATAGGATCCCCGGGAATTGGAATGACAGGAAGTTGAAGGTGCTGATATGGGTGCTGGGAACAGGTCCTCTGCAAGAGCAGCAGGAGCTCTTCACCTCTGAGCCATCTCTCCGGCCCTGCCACTGTTACCTTTTAGACTGGAGAATGTTAGTGTTTGGAGGGCGTTGACCACACAGCTCTAGGGAACTTCTGCTGCGCTTTGGCCAATTAACTTCGGAGTCTCCCAATTCCCCGATTTTTGCTTTGTTTGTGATACTACAATCAAAATATCTCTCATTCCTGTGGTATGCAAATTAAGGCTTGCGAATATTTGCTTCTCACTACCATGGCTATTAATCCCTGGGAGGGTTTCTGCAGTGGGAAATCACTTAAACAGACTACTTTAATATGAAGTTTCCTTTCCAAAGAACACAACAGATGAGTTCACATTTTCATAATTTTAATCCAGGGTAAATGACTCCTATTCTGACCTCCCAGAGCTTTGCTTTGGACACTATGTAAATTCTCCTTAAAATCTCTTTAAAGAAGCCACACTCCCCCTTGTGCATGAAGGTATGACACTTCCCAGGGGAACCCATGAAGCCATCTCTTGGCACTAACTAAAGAGGCAAGCAACACAGCAAACCTGCTTCCATTCGGGTCTGTGTGCAGAAGAAGAATGAGAAAAGAAGTTATTCCTCTTAGTGGGCTTAGGTGACTCCTCATCACCATGGCTATGGCGAGACCTGTTAGGGTCCAGCTAAGGTAATCAGAATGATGGGACTTCTCAGGGCCAGGCCCCAAGTAATGCCCATATAATAGCAAGGTCCCATGTTAGGAGCCAATTTCCTCCTAAAATCATTGCAGGAACCATCACCCTGGGGAGTCTATAGAGAACCCCACACCCATAATTGTGTTAGGAATCGTTCTATTGACAGAGCCTACCCCACAACCAAATTGGCTGATGGAGAGCTATCTGTTAGTGGAACCCACCCCACATTCCAAACTATCTAGGGAACTAGGTGTGGCAACTCGTGACTTCTTGGCCTAGGTGACCTGACCGAAGGTAACCTCCTGGCTACGTGACCAACGTGAACCACGTGGCAAGAGCTCAGACCCCTGTGCCCATCCCCCAACTCCTTACCATATATAAAGCTGTACCCCATCTCTAATAAACGGAGGCTCTGACAAATGTAGCATGGCCTTCTTCTTCTCTCCTAGCCCATTTATCTTACAGATAGTGCCTCTCCGGGACCCTGGAATAACTGAACTGCCAGACGGTTACTAACCCTAGACGAGGTAACCCGTCAAGGCAACCGACAGTGACGCCCGAACAGTCCCAGAATTGTTTTTGCATTCTAGCTCCTTTTCCCATGTTATCCATGACTTCAAAATATTGAATAAAACTCATTTTCTCTCCCACCCTATCATGCACACTATGCTGAAACTGTCCAGAACACACTATCCATGCCAAGCATTAGGACTAAGCTAAAGCAAAACGTTATAGGTCAAAAGTAAGCTGGACTCTCAGCTCATTGCTGTTACCCCTTTATGTCCACTGTCCTGGCTAATGTTGTGTCAGTGTGACACAAGCTAGGGTCATCTGAGAAGAAGTAAGTTAGCGGAGAAAATGCTTCCATCACATTGCCTATAGGCGAGTCTGAAGGACGTTTTCTGGATTGATGATTGATGTGGGAGGGCCTAGCCTACTGAGGATGGTGCCACCCCTGGGATGGGGTCCTGCAGTCCATAAGAAAGCAGGTTGAGCAAGTCACTGGGAGTCAGCCAGTAAACAGTGTTCCTCTGTCATCTCTATTTCAGTTCCTGCCTCCGGGTCCTGCCCTGAGTTCCTGCCCCGATTTCTCTCCAGGATAGATGGTAGGCTGTAAGCTGAAATAAACCCTTTCTTCCAGGATGGCTTCTGCTCATCATGTTTAACAGAGCTCTGTACAGCAACCAGGATGCCTGGTAATAATTTTAAAGTAAAGGCTTGTCTTTTCTGATACCCAGTTCTGCTCATGAGTTGGAAACAGTACAAGGAAACTATGCCAAAACTAACCAAGCAGCAATTGACAGATTTCTCTGGGACATTTCTCCAGGACCTAAAGTACCCTAAGCATGAGACCCCAGCAAAAGAATGGTGGGGCATTTGTCCTCTTACTGACCTTGATTTGTTCTTCCCTATTCAAGAGCCTCTCTCTCCTCTCTCCCACCCAGAGGATCAATAAAACCAGCACATTGGAAGCTGCATATGCAGCCCCCATTCTCTGGGTAGTTACCACAAGCTGAACTGTTATTTAACCATTATTTAGCTCTACTAAAGCAGGACAAACGAAGTGAATGGATTTATAACGAATTAGTGACAGCTTCCCTTACAAGGGATGGGAACAGATATTATGAATTGTCACTCATGGGAAATGAGGCTGTAATTTAGTCTCCTAGCAATGGTTGGCAGATTTCTTCAAGTGGAACTTCCCAGAAGTCATTCTGCTGTAGAGGGAGGGGAAGAGAACCAAGGGAGGAAGGGCTATTGCAAGGGTCTGAGAAGTCTTCCAGCAGAGAGAGGTCTCAAGGGGCTTCTGGGAAGATTATGCCTTTAAGAGAAATAGGTAAACCATAATCACATCATGCTACAGGTGCAAGAAACACGGTTGCAGAGGATGTTGGCTTGGTCAAGAACACATCTATAACTTGGGCAACCCAAGTGTGGCAAGGCACTCGCCGAGAGTGCCCAAGAGGCCATGGGTTTGGTGGCTAGAACTACAGGTGTGTGGGAGACTGTGGAGGGGACTTACCTGCAAATCATAGCTGCCACCTGGAGGGAACCCTTCCACATGGAGAAAAACACAATGACTTGTTGAGTGTAAGATTTCAGAAAAGGCACGAGTGGTGAGAGAGACCGAGCGGGAAGCGAGATGCTAGTAAAGACTGGAAGGTTGCTCTAAAGAAACAGATGTGGGGTGCTACTAAGATGGGGGAGGAGAGTGGGCAGCTGGGAAGGTCAGCAGGAGACAGCAACATGGAGTTTGTTCCAGTTGCTTCTGGAGAATGACTTCCTAGATGACATTAGTGAGGGGAGACTTTCCTACCCTGGGACTGCAGGGAAGAGTGTGGGAATTTTACACAAGATTGTCCTGAGTGGACAGAACGAATCTGAGAGCAGTGAGAGCCACTGGGTGTAGAATCAAGGAGGACGCGTCACAGTGTAAACCTTGACACCGAGACATTGGTCAAAATTGTCGCCCTGTCAGCCTGAGTCTGTGAAATAGCTCAGCAAGCGAAGGCACCTGCTGTCAACCCTGGTGACCCAGGTTTGATCTCAGGGACCCACATGGTGGAAGGAGAGGGCCTAGTCCTGTAACTAGCCCAACGTAGCTCAAACTGCTATGGCATGTGAGCACCTTTATTACACACACACACACACACACACACACACACACACACAGAGAGAGAGAGAGACACACACACACAGAGACACACACACACAGAGACTAAAAGAAATAAAATATAACACAAAAATTTGACATCATCAGCCCACCCCTCGCCTTATTTGTCTAGAGTCGCTGAGTCTCTGCAAACACTGCTCTAAATCCTGGCACATCGAGGCAGTGCTTCCAGAGTGGGCTACAATGGGGAAGCCAGGGGACTTCAAACTGACCTGTTTATTTATTTGCTTACCGAGTTAAAGGCACCCACCAATAACTATTCCAACAGTCTAACATAGGCTGGCCTTTGATTTAGAGCTGCAGACAAAACGAGGGCAAAAATGTATGTGAACCGAAGCACCCCCCCCAAGAGGACAGCACCGTGAACCCCAACTGCATCTTCCCAGGGTAGATGAGCGAAACGTGTAATCAACTCTGCCTGCTGTACTGTGTGGGGGTAGAACTCTGCTGTTCCTTTTTTGTCAGGGGATCTCAGTTCTTTCTCTCCCTCTGTAGGTTGATGTTTCCATGGAAACATGCTCTTTAATGCTTCTGAAATTACTGTGCATTTATACCATTAACTCTTTGTTTACTAGGGCAGTTTGCAGAGAGACATTCTAACCCCTTGCGAAGGTAATGATATTAACATCTCTACTTACTGAAAACTTTTCACAAAAGGTAATTGACACCTGTTGCCTGTCCTTGTCATCAAACATTATTTCTCAACCGTTTTAGTTTTGGCTCTTGCCTCTACTATTCTGCCAAAATATTTGGTGAAGTCATCAGCAACCAAAACAAGGTCTACAAAGGTAAAGTTAGTAGCCTTTGCTCTCTTTTTGTGCTCCTCAGGTAGCTTTCGGCGCTTGATGCTGTTGGGAATTTGCTCATGGACCTTTGCTTTGCATATTTGTTGCTTCAAGTGTTATCTTGGCTTTCTTTTTATACCTCAGGCTAGACTTCTCTCCTTTTATGTTCATTTTTGAGCTGACACTCCCTCTCTGCGACACTTGAGATGTAGCCAATCGCTAATCAGCTCCACATCATGGCTTTGGAATCTGTCTTCCAGTTCTCATCTGTCTCCTGAACTTTAGTTCAGTATTTCTGCTGGGATGCTTGCCACAGTGATATCAAATCAAGCTTATCAGGACCAGGCCCAACACAGGTTCCTCTGTCATTTGATGATGGCAGCAATGTAAGACTCCAATCCTTAAAGAGTTCAAATTCTTGGTATAATTTGATATCTCTTTCTGTTTCAATTCCTTTCTTACCACGTGAATGAAAAGGACAAACTGACTGTTCTTAGGAGCTATATTCCTAGAACCAATAAACTCAGTTAAAAATGCAACAATATCTCAGCATTGTGTCCACAATTTGTGGATTGACGTTTTCTTTCTTTTCAGTGTACAGTTGCAGAATTCTGTCTCTCCGAGGTAAATTAATCTCCGAGCTTTCTAACACAGAAGTAAAATTGCTTGGAAGCCATATTTCAGCTCTGGCTGTGCCATAAAAAAGTCCAACAATGAATGCTATCATTTATTGAACACATGCCAAGCTCTGTTCTGGGTGTTTTATGTTATTTTAAATTATCACAGCAATGCTATAAAATAATAGCATATATTATATGTGATTATGTAATAGCTATGCTATAATGAAACCCGAGGCTGTTGGCAGTAGGATTGAATCCATCCACTTCCCAGTAGTTCCAAAGCTCATGCTCCTTCCACATAGCCTCACACTGAGCATGGGACTGTCAACAGAAGCAACGGTCAGGAGAGAAGAATACAAAGAATCCAGAAACTTCTACCACAGTAGAACTAAAAACCTAAGCCCAGACTTAAATGTCTTTACAGCCTAGGATTTGAGCATTTCTGTTACCCCTAGCAGTCACATCAGATGGTTGTCCTCAAGCTGGCACCGCAGTGAAGAGCTGTAGGGAAGAAAACCTTAGCTCCAAGGATGAGTGAAGTCACAGTGCTGTTTAGGAGACAGAGAATAGTAAAAGAACTTAATTCTCTGGAGGCTGTCAGTCTGTCACCTGTCACATGCACAAACCCCTCAGACGTGAAGAAAAGGAATTAATTTGCCTTAGAAGAAGTCAGAGGACAAAGCAGTAAGCTTGACTGGACTTAGGGGAGAATTAATTCTTAGCTCAGGCTCTGGGAGGAGGTCCGTTAGAAAGTCATCTATGGCTGCGTTCCTAGAGCCCTTGTTAGAGACAGCCAACAATAGCGAGGGTATTTATCTGGCTCCGTTAAGATTGGAAAAAGTTTATCTTGGTTTGGCACAGAATGTCCAAGTTCTCAAAGGACTTAAAAATATGATATTAAAGTCTTTCTGGGAGCTATAATAAAAGTCTCATTTATCCTCAATAGGGGACGCAGACCCATACTTTGGGTCTGGACCGTCAGGTGCACGAATGGCTCTGAGCTTCTGAATTTGGATCCCGCTGAAGACTGCTTCTGCGGAGTGTTGCTTCCTGTCTGATGCTATCCTACCGCTGATTTGCTTTCCTCCTGCAGCTGTATTGCATCTCCTCACCTCCTCTGCTGTCTGCTCCTGCTGGCCCTTCCCTCTCTAGCCCCTAGGACCCATGGAAACTCTGTAGTTCTAGCCTGGGAAAGCAGAGACAGAGGACCCCCCACCCCCACCCCCGGATCAAGCTGCCTAGTGAGAGCAGCCATGCTGGTGAGCGCGGGGCTTGATTGAGAGATCTCTTTCCCTTATTTCTTGGGTACTCAATACAGGCTCACACACCCTGCCAGCTGTTCTTAGCTACCAGCTCTTCAATATGACTGAATTCCAGTCCTACGGCTCCCATCTTTATTTTCCCCCATTTCCATGTATGCACACATGTGCGTGTGCATGTATGAATGTCTGCATTGTATGTATGTGCACATGTGTGCTCATGGATGTGGAAGCCTAATGTTAATATTGGGACCCTATCTATATCTTCCAGTTTATTCACTGAGGCAGGGTCTCTAGGTCACACCTAGAATTTACTGCTAGATCTAATTTTGTTAGCTCACTTGTTCTGGGGATCCCCCAGCTCTGCCTTCTCAGATTGGAATTACAGACTGGCCACTACACTTACCTGGCATTTATGTGGGTCCTGAGGATCTGAATTCCAGTCCCCAAGCTTATGCATGGGGTGCTTTAACCGTGAGCCATCTCATCAACCCCACACATCCAATCTTGAGCTCATCTAATCCTCCAGGTTTATCCCTTTCATCCTCAGACCCAAGTAGTGCTCACTTGCCTTTCCCCCATGACAAACTTCCGGTGCTTGAAGTGAGGCCGACATACCACTTCCTCACACGAGTTGACTGCCTAATTTTCCTTCCTCGAGTTCTTGAAGTCTTATTAAGCACTTGAAAGGGGGTCTGGCACATAGTAGGCATACGATAATGTCTCGCATCTGTCCCTTCCTTTCTGTCTTCTTCCTGTCGAGCCTTACCATCTCACACGCAGGTTTCTCAAACAGCGTGAATGTTGGACGTCTGCCTTACATCATCCCCCTATGTGCCCCAGATCCTTACAGTAGACTCCTTAGTGCAGCAGCAGCTATTGCTTCTAACCCTCCTGCAGGTCCTACCAGCCGGGGTCAAAGCTGGCCTCTCCTCGGGGCCTCCACGTCTTGGCTGCAGCTGCACATTTGTGATTCTTTTTTGTTCTCTGGACCTTTGCTGAAGCCTAGGGCTTCTTTGCCACCCCTGAGCATCACATGTGCCTGCATTTCCACAGCTCTCAGCTCTCTGCAGTGTGAACTAAGCCTGCTTCCCGGCTCAGATGAGATCTGACCCACCCTGTCTCCTCTCTCGACCCTGCATGCCCCTTCCTGTTGTCCCTCCCTCTGCCCTCCGGCCTCTCATTTCAGTATTTCATATACTGTTCCTATGACCCATTTTTATTCCTGGTAGTTACTTAGCTTTTCATGTCTGTGTCTTGTACTCTATGACAGACAATGCACTGTTTAAACAGTCAAATCTTGTCCTATTATCCCTCTTGCAGAATCTAAATTAGCTCCTTGCTGGTGCTAAGTGTTCAATAAACACCTATCGATTTGTTAGAACTTCTATATGACTAGCCTGGAAAGTATCCCTCATTACCTTGACTTCTACACACACACACACACACACACACACACACACACACACACACACACACACGACAAAGAGAGAAGGAGGGAGGGAGGAAGGGTGAGAGGGAGGAAAAGAGAGAGGGAGGGAGGAAGAGAGAGAGAGAAGGAGATGGGGGAGAGAGGGAAGGGGAGAGAGAGAGGAAAGGGGGAAATGACTGCATTATTGATTTTTAGAAAAGAATGAAGTATCAAAATTTGTTTTCTAAATACAATGAGACAAAATATAGGCTGATGACACTCTTGCACAAGTCCTTTTAAAATGTCTCCTTCTTCTGTTTTCCTCATTAAATTGCCCCTAAAACCAGCTCTGCCTGTGAGAATCACGTAACTCACTTGAACCCTCATTTTTTCACATGATCCTGGGCCCTCAGAGAGAGCCAACATAGAAATAAACACAATTGACAGTCAGTGGGAAGTAACAGGGACCCCTGATATCTTATGAGATTTTTTTTTCTACAAGAAAGAAAAAGAAATCAGGTTGTATTTTGTCTTTTCAACTAAAGTGACTGACTAATGAGTTTCTTTTAAGTTTAGAAAATCAAGGTATCTGGAGCACATGTTAAAGTTAGTATTAGGATGTTGTTTTTTACTAATGTAAATCCTTTTATCACTTTAGGAAATAAAGAAATACAATTCATTTTGCTCATGCCATACCAGTGAGATGGCTTTTTAAGGAAGAAAACAGGAAAAAGAGGTGTGTTTGTGTATTTATTTCTACTACCTTTCTAATTATTGAGGAAAAATAAAACTATTCTTAGTATACATAGACGAAAACATTCTATGTTTACCTGGTTAGGTACACATATTTACACAGTCTTTCCCTTCTCACTATCCACCAGTGACATAAATCACACAGGAGGTGGAAGTCAGTAGTTAATATTCATAGTATGACCTTCTTCATATTTGGACAAACCCCTGATAACCCAGCATGTCAGTATCTACAGAGACGCCTACGGGTCAATGCAAATAACGGACAAAAATAATCTATGGCTATTTCATGGACAGGCAATTAGGAGATGAAGGCAGTTCAGAGCTCTGCTTTCCAGAGAGCAGCAGGAAATGAAAGAGTCCAGGTGGAAATCAGAAAGGTATGGTTACTAAGTCTCTCTCAACCTCAGTAAGGACTTAATCCCTGGGAAAGTAGGCAGGAGTTAATTTGATCAACACTTGCTTGGATCCCCTCAGACTCCCTGGCACCCAGCATAAACAAGGGAGATTTAATATTTGGAGCAACTTTCTTCCCTTTTCTCTAGTCACTACCAGGCTTTTCTGATTATATGAAGTTAAAAACGCGTTCAATAGGCGTATGAGGAAAATGTAGCAACATAGCTTGAAGAAGTGTGGTGTTTGATGTCTTCAATTAGAAAAAAGTTTGGGTTGAGTGTCTGGGAGGTAGAAACGCAAGCGAACAAGCACACACTGGAGAGAAATGAAGGGATGGAGAGAAGATGAAACAGCTTGCAGCATGCTGGGTAGCATCTCCATGGCAACCACATTGCACATACAGAGAACTGCCAAAATAAGTCAAGATCCAAGTAGGTAGGTGTTGTAGAAAGAGGAGCTAAGGGCCGGCCCATGAAAGGAACCACCTGGAGGAGATGAATTACCTTGATCATTTCATGCTTCTCGTTTGTTTTCCTGACCACACCCAAGGCTCCAGCTGGATAGAAAATTCCCCTAAAACATTGCTGTTGCCAAATCTAAATCTCACCCAAGAAGGTCTCAGGATGGCAGGCATGAGGCTCAAGGACCCCTAGCTGGAGCCAAAGAGAAAACATATGAATGTGGTCTGCAGTCTCCCTGTGGCTATTCATGTGCTTTTGTGACCCTTTATTTCAATCCAGTATTCCGCACAGAAACACAGTTGTTTTCATTTTCAGGGTCCCATAAGGAGGGGAAACTACAGTGATGGGGATGTTACCGAATGTGTCAAGTTAGGTCCTGCCAAGACAGACACCAAGTCCCTGTCCAGCATTAGTGATCTAGGCTGTCCCTTAGTAAAACCTATGCCTGTAGCATACAGGGAAGGCTACTTGAAAACATACTTAGGTTGTTCCTGAAGATATGGCTCCTGGGCCAGTTTAGATTACCCAGCTTACATGTAAATGGAAGCATGGGGCCTGTGGTAGTTCACAGTTTCTCCTTCATACTCAACTGAAAACAGTTAAGATCTCCAGAGCTTTTTGGACTCCTCCAAAACTACAATCCTGACACCATGGCATAACAAAGCATCCCTGGATGTACATGTTGGCATGCCATAGTCCCTTGTAGGCTTACTTCAAGAAATTGAGCTGCGTCCCTGATGCAAACCCAGTGAGCCTTGTGAGCACATGGATCGCTGGACCCTACCCCTGAGATGAGAACTCCATCATTATTCCCCAGACAGATCCCAAGAACTTTTCCTGGTATTTCTGTGGTGTAGACAGGTCTGTCAACCATCAGAAGGGGCACACATCACTCCTTTCCTGCCCTAGTGACTCTGCTGCCTGTGGTTCTTTTCCTGGATGAGGAGAGCCTTTCCTCCAGCCCAGCAATGGCAGAGTTGTCAAACCTGACAGAGAATTGTGCCCAGGAGGCTCATAATTCAGTGTTAGAAGAAAACCACAAATCTGAAAGCTGCTCCTGTCGTCTGTGACTCACGTCTAACAGTGCGTGGTCTCAGGGTCACTGGCTTGTAAGAGGGGAAGAGATGAACAGGGAACAGAAACATAAAGCAGAGAAGAAAGAGAGAGGAGTCAGTTCTTAATGTTCTGAACAAGAACTAAGGACTCGCAAACCTGCCTATCCATGTACACTCAGGGGCTCTCGTCAGGGTAGACCCTTGCCATGGAAGCCGCAAGCAACCACAAGAACCGTTGACACCATTCAATCTGTAACTTGGCTCTCTTGCCTCTCCTCAAAGTGAAATTCACTTGGTAAGGCATGTGACAGGGGTCAGGTGTGAACAGGAAAGTGAGAGGCCATGTGTTCCAAGCCTTTACTGCTCCAAGGAGCTTGCATACAATGCTGGGTGTGATTCCATGTCACAGATGAGGAAACAGGCTTGGCCATGGCGAGTAGCATTATCAAAGGAAAGATAGGTCAGAGTTTAAATGTGACCTATCTAATCCCTAAAGTATATTTCTGAACCCCACTGCACCAGCTCTTTCCCATAGTCTAGCATGCAATTTGAAATGTCTACATCAAAGACAACATTGCTGGCCACATGTCTGTATGTCTCTCCTCTCTTTCAATCTTTCTCCGGAACTGAAGGAGCTGATACAAGTCTTCCCATGTGTGGGAAGGTTTATAGCTTTCTTTTGGTCTCTCCAAATCTTTCCTTTCTTTCTTCCTCACTTAGAAGACTTGAAGCAATATGCACATGATATTTTAGAAATGTCTGGTTTGATGTTTGGTTACATAAGCCTATATTAGAAAACATGGAATATATCTTAGTTGGTAGAGCATCTACCTACCATAAATAAAGTTTCCTCTGGGTTTGATACTTAGCAGCACAACACACACACACACACACACACACACACACACACACACACACACACTCCTATCTCAGAAGAAGGGGCAGTACTACAAAAAGTTATGAAAACTGAGTTCTAAGTGATAACAATGCTCCTTTGACTGTGATTTTCATGGCCAGGTTCTGAAGCAGAGATATCCCTCTGAGGGCAGACAGGAGGGTGAAGAGTGTCCTTATTTCTCACTCACTGGCTTGGTGACAGTGACAAGGACAAGAAACTTATTTTATTGAGATCAAGAAGGGATCCCCATGGCTTCTGCATTATCCCACTCCATTCAACAAAGAGAAGACGAATAGGCAGGAGGCCTTTAGCAAGGACTCAAATGAACCCATATGTTGGGGCATATCCCTGAGGTGCTAGAGGGAAGAGTCAGAACAGAAAACTGCATGACAGCTGTCTCCTCTTCTCTCACCTGTCCCCTGCCCTCTCTTCTGCCCCTTCTTCAGAGTGCCCTGATATTGCACTGTCTCTCAAGAATGCAGCACCAAATGCAAATGACCCGCAGATACACAGGTTTGGAGACTGAAGCCCCACAAATACAATGGTCTAAATACTAAAACTTGATAAGTACAATAAACTTCAATTGTGCCACAGAAGCTGGTTATGTTGAATCATGCCTCTAACCCCAGCACTAATCCCAGCTGAGGCAGAGGATCACTATGAGTTGGAGGGTAACAGAAATTCTGTATCAAAACAGGAGCAACAACAACAAAACATATTCAAATATTTTAATAAGTGGAGGTATGATGTTGGCAAGAATGCCTGGGTGCTATTTTAGCTGGGTCCTAGAATATGAAGAGTTTCTGGCAAAGAAGACAGGCACGAACAGGCCAGGGTATACTGGGTACAAAGGCAAGATTCATGCAGAATCAGGGGTAGACGACAGGGAATCCAAGAAACCAGATGAAAAGAGGCAGTGGGTTTTGGCTGCAAAGATAGTACGACTCTACCATGGTCTTGAATATGCTGCTATGATCCTATATAAGTAAGAATCTAAGAAAAGTTTTTTAAACGGGAATGATAAGTGATTCAATTAATTTTCTAATTAATTTTTTATTGTTAAGAAAATAATGCTTGGAATAAAGACAAGTGAAGGGGCTCACAGTCCAGATAAGAAAGATGATGTGAATCTGAGCGACAATAGTGGAGGTGGATTGAATTTTGGAGGACAGTCTAAGCGTCCATTGTGAGCCAAACACAAGGACTTAGAGTGTGAAGTGGACTGGATTTAAAATGCCTGCACCGCTCCGCACCCTGACAAGGGAGACAGAACACAGCCCTGCACTCGGCAGGTTGTGCTCAGGGTGGAACACTTGGCTTTTATGTTCCTTCCTATTTTAACCACATCTGCCATAGGGCTTCATGATGCTGGTCAGCTGACTTGTCCTTCAAAAAATGGGAAGAGGAAGAAGGAATGCCAGAGGATCAAGAACTAAAGGGAGCCTGGCGTGCAGATAACCACCAAGAAGGAATCCAGCATAAGCACTGTGCCTGTTGGAAGGGTCCTGCTGGTAAGAATGTGAGAACTGCCAGCGAGAAGCAGCTCCAATGAGCCGCGTTGTAAACCTTGATTTCTGGTTGCAGAACTCAGATATCTTTACACTTTGGCACGCTCTTTGAACTGCTTTTCCTGCTCTTGCTGAGACCACTCAGAATCACAGCGGTCACCTGTGCACCTGTGGAGAAGGTCATGAGATGATCTTGGGAAGTTTGGCCCTGGCTTCCCCTCATGTTTTGGTATACGGAAGTGCTGTAAGTACGATCGGAAAGTCGCCATAGGTGATTGTACTCTTTACCTTCACCACACTCATATCCTCATTGAATACGTCCATTCTAATGTGCGCCGGCCCTATGTTGGAAGGCAAGAAGGCTTGCACACCAATTTGATACTTCAGTGAACTCATATGGACTCCGGCTTCCTCTCATTACAGCATCGCATTACAGAAGCATGGCGAAGTCATGGCTCGCTGCGAGGTCCCTGCATTTTGCAGTCCATTTCTATCTTGTTTCCACGAAGTCAACTCTTCATTATCAGCACTGATGGGGACAGCTAGGGCATTCTAACCCAAACCATCAGATCCCGCCCCCACCTGATTATATGCAAAGGGTTCCAATTTCCTCCTCACCAAGGAAGACCTTGCAGATCTCCTAGCGTGGAGCAAATGCTTCGGCTGCTCTTGGTCCTCTTCCTCACCAGGTGGAAAGTCCTAACAAGCAGCGAAATGACCCAAACCCAGCAGGAGGTGAAAGAGTGAAAAGCAAAAGACCCAGAAACTTCACAAAGTGGATAATAAGTCCTTGAATGATGAGACGTTGGAAAACCAGGCCTAGGTGGATGAGCCTTGCTTCCCTATCTCAATGCAGTGGAGATGAAACAGTAAGCGAGGTTGCTCCAAGATGTGAATTCTGCCTTACCATGAATTACACAGCCCAGGAGACAGGCAAGGAGTGGGAAAAGCCTCAATGTTCACTTTGGAAATCTGCAAGCATAACCTTAAAATCCATCCAATTCAGGAAGGAGCTTGTCTCTAAATGTGATGGAAAGAAAATAGCACAGTCTATTGAGTCTATCGGAGCGCTGACACACTCACAGATGGTGCAGTTAGCATCTAGCTGAGCCATATTCTACCCCCGTTTCCCTCCTGTCTCCTAGTAACTTAGGACGACACCTGATTCCATGTTCCCGTCTGTTTTTACCTTTGCTCTCCCTCCTGTTGGTGCTCTAGTTGCTGGAGGGGCAATCATCTCATGTAACAGTGACATTCTGAACGTGAGAAATAGGGTGGAGAGGTTGGAAGGAGAGCCCAACCTCTGAAATCTTTACCCATGGTTTTTCTAAGATGGTACTTAGTGACAGTGTACCTAGCAATGCAACATTGCCTTTTAAAGAGGTCTGCAGTGACTATGGCCAATGGTAGAAGCATTAGATCTGTGCAGGGAAAATACAATGGCTGTGTGACTGTTTTCTGCATTTGGATCACATTTAAAGAAATCCCTTTAAAAATCGTTCACGTAGGAAAGAAGAGGACAGTTATGTTTCACCAGCTCTCTGGCTTCAGCATGTAGATAGAGAACAGTGATCTTAAGAAATGCATTTTTGATAGATGGTATTCGTGGCTTTAGAAACTCTACTCCCCTACCCAGTGTAACGCAGAAGTATCCAAGAATCAGCAAAGCGGCAGATGACATCTGCCTTCGTATCTTCTGTGTAGGATGATAAATAGACCGTTCTCCTTCTCCTCCATTAAGTAGGTAGCATTCCTAAAGAAGCCGGGACATTATTCAGATGTGACAGGGCTGCACAAATAGCACCCTGCCAGCCCCACTGTTCAGTTGGAGGTCACCTCCCACATCACTGTTGGGCTTTGTGCCATGGTTTATGAGCCAACGAGCATGTAACACACGCTGCTGCAGGAAGGACATGCAGGCCACTCTCTACTGATGGTATACCACATGCAGACATGGTTTCATATTTAGGAACGTCTCCAAACCCCCACAAATTCTCAGCTTGTTGAAAGCATGAACCATTCCAAAGAAGAGCTCTCTCCTGGGAAAGCAAGACAGTAAGAATGCTTTCGATTTTTTTCTTTTGTAGGGACGAGCAAGTATTAGCCAAAGGTGTTGTTTTTGAGAGAATTATTTCAGCTATGCATGTGGTAAAAATGACCCGCCTCCCATTGCCTATGTGAATAAAATAGATTTAAACACATCTTCAAAGTCTGGAAGAAAATATTCCAAAATGTAAGAATGCTATCTCTGTGTAATAAAAAATTTTGTATTCTTACACTTACACCAATTAAAGTAATTGACATAGTGTATAACATAAATGTATTAGTTTTACATCTTAAAAATGTTTTAGAAACCAAGTGTTTATCTTAAACTTGGTTGTGTAACAACACTTGGTTGTTGCATAGAACATCACTAGCAAATAAAAATTATTATTGTAATATATAGAAACTTGGAAAAAGGCTCATTCCTCAGAATGTTGCCCTGTGTGACATTGGAACTCTGCCAGCACAGAAAACCTCCAGATGCTGGCTCTGGAACCTTCAGAATTTAAAACTGTTGTCTTTATAAAGTTATTCAGCCTCAGGTATTTTGTCATAATAATGCAGAATAACTGATACAGGCTGTGTATACTAGTTGTGACAACATAAGTAAATTCTCATTGCTGTCATAGCAAAGCTGAAGAGTTGCAAAGTAAAAATAAAAGCATGACAAATTGAATGCTACCATTAGGTAGCAAGCATCCAAAAACAGTAACAAGGGTCAGAGACGATGGGAGAAAGAAACATCAGTGTTAGGTGGTGGATGTGAATTTTCGTTTGGTGTGGGAGGTCCTTCTGTCTATGTGTTGCTCTTATTGGTTAATGAATAAAGAACTGCTTTGAGCCTATGGCAGGGAAGAACAGAACTAGGTAGGGAAAGCTAGGCTGTATGCTGGGAGAGAGAATGCGGAGTCAGAGAGATGCCATGTAGCCCTGCTGGAGACAGACACGGGAAATTTAGCTGGTAAGCCACAGCCATGTGGCAATACACAGATAATAGAAATGGGTTAAATTCATATGTAAGAGTTAGTCAATAAGAAGCTAGAGCTAATGAGCCAAGCAGTGATTTAATTAATACAGTTTTTGTGTGATTATTTTGGGACTGAGCAGACTGAAACAAACAAGCAGCCCCTCCTCTTACATTCTTTTATTTAAATTTTATTATTGCTGATTTCTGCTCCCATGAATGTATCTAAAAACAGGGTCTCTCTGTAGATAGAAGTTTCTGTCTCACTCAGTCCTGCAGTAATTTAGTCCCAAAGAAACACACAGAGGCTTATACTAATTATAAACTGTTTGGCCTATTAACTCAGCCTTATTATTAACTGGCTCTTACAACTTAAACTAACCCATCATTTTTGTCAATGTTTAGCCACATGGCTTGGTATCTTGTCTCAGTGTAGCATTTTCATCTTCTTCTTCTGTGCCTAGCCAGTGTCTGCCTTTCCTCTTCCCAGAATTCTTTTAGTCTGGTTGCCCAGCCTATACTTCCTGCCTGGCTACTGGCCAGTCAGTGTTTTATCAAACCAATAGGAGTGATAAATCTTAACAGTGTACAAAATCATTATCCCACAGCATCTCCCAGTTGTAGACCAGGCTAGAATTGAATTTTCCACCCTTCTACCTCTTCCTCCTGAGTACAAAAATGACAGGCATGTGCCATAGCACCAATTTTTTTCCAGCCTTTAAAATAGAATCAGAACCATGGCTTTTTTAGTCTGTTTGTTTATTTATTAAGAGTGCCTCCAGCAATGGTGACAAATTGCCTCTGTGGTCTAGCTAGTCGGTTTGCATAAAATAATGTATAAAACATAAAACAGGACTAATAGATAGAAATGAGCTCACTACTCATGGTGCAGTGACATGTGCCTGTCATTCCAGTACTTGGGACATGGACACAGGAGGATCTGGAGTGCTGGGTCAGCCTTGGCTATACAACACATTCAAGGCCAGCCTGGGCTACTTGAGACACTGTCTCAGTGAGAGGGAGAGAGGAAATAGGAGAGGAGGAGGAGGGAGGAAGAAAGGGAGGGGGGAAATGAATAAAAATGATCTCATGCCTACTTGGTAACAATACTAATAGTTACTACACAGACTTTGGAGACATAACCTCTCTGAGCTACCATGTTCCCTACAGTGCAGAATTTATGCTCTGGACAAAGTAAAACATGAGCACTACCTGCATTATAAGAAATTAATAAACAATTACTGCGAAAGTACTAGGGGCTCCTAAATCAGAGTGAGGCGCTCTGACAATCCTAATCAAGGTGGGTCGGAAACCATAAGCAACCAGCAAGGGCTCACAAGAGTGAATACACACAAGGTGTTTAAGTGGGAATCTGAAGAATGTGATAGCAAAGGAAATATGTCTCCTTCAAGTCTACAAAAGAGGACCAGTATCATAAAAAATGGCTTCTAGCAACGTTAAGAAGGGGGAACATCACCCCATCAGATGGAAAGGGAAACGTCTTTGGGATCCAAATCAGTATTTGGCAGTGGATTCTATAGTGGAGGCAGGCATATTCTAACAGCATGGGCGACTTCAAACCCCTCAGATGGGTCAGTCCACTTCCTTTACTGTTTTAACCCTTCAGGGAATCTTCTTCCATCTGAATGAGACAGACATCTGTTTTGAACGGTAGAGGGTTGGAGGAATGATGCAGTAAGCATGTTAGTGCACAGGGGGAAGAGGTTAGAACACTGACACTTCTTAATGAACATCACATGCATAACAGGTACACTGGGTTTCACTTGGATTGTATGCTTATTCACAAGATGTTGAGTGGAAAACTGATGAAATTTCTAAAAAAACTTTTTGAGACAGGTCTCACTATGTGTCTCCAGCTGGCCTGGAACTCATTATATAGGCCAGACTGATCTCAAACTCACAACATCCACAAGTACCGGAATTAAAGATGTGCACCACCATGCCTAGCAATTGATGAAGTTTTAAGGAAGCCAAATGCCACCCTTCTCTCCTTGGCCCATGTAATCTGCCTACGAAGTCATTCTGCAAGAATGAGAATATAATGCACAGTCAACTTGAGTTGATGGATAAATCTTTACGATGGATTTTGTTTCCTGGTGAACCTCCAGAGTTCATTAAAAATTACAAATTCTCCACCATGTGTCCCCATGAAGAGCTTTTCCATTGCGACTCACAACCTCCACCGTGCCACCCAGATTGCAATGGAAGGTTCTATATGATGGTGGAGGCCAGCCAGTCTCAAGAAGCCCAGTCCTACATGACTGAAGTGCATGGTGAGCTGTGGCTTGCTTCAGGCCCGGCACTGTGATCTAGGCATGGACTCTTTGGACTCTCCTCCACTGCTAGCATATAGCCCCAGCTTATGGTCTTTAGACGACAGGCAAAGGCAACACAAAGCAGAGGCTCAGAGGGAGGAATGAAGAGCTCTTGAAGACTCCCTGAAATTTCTTCATATGCAACCCCTTTTCCAAGTAAGTTCAATCTTTTCTACAGAAATTAATGCTGGTTGAATCAAAGTCCAAGAACACTATGTTTTTAAGTTAAATAATATCAGCCATCATATTACTTTAGCAATTTGCAAACTAATATTCACATTAATTAAAATTTGTGTAATGAGTGTTATATAATTCATGGATCTCTTTCACATATTTAAGGGTTTTTCCCATTATCATTCTTGGGAAATATTTCCCATAAGCCCTTTGTCTGATCCTTCCCCAGCCACTGCTGAGTATTATAATTACTCAAATGCCTGTAATTTTGCTAGTTTTAAGTTTAAGGATCTCTCTTACAAGGGATCTCAAGGTGTTGCTTTCATTTGATAATGTGACGTGTGGCCCAGATCCAAGGAGCACTTAGTAACAGAACCAAAAAGCCAGAGCAGACAGACGTATAGTATCTGTTTGTTCAGAGATCTATGGGTTTCCTGGCTGGCCCCTGGGTTCTTCATTTCAGTAAATCAGGAAATGTCACTGCATCTATGAAAGATGAAAAGATCCAGGCTTGGAACTATCCCGATGCCTGTGAACTAATCCAAGAAGCACAGCTGTTGAATGAGCACTATGATTTGAACACAAGAGCAGATTCCATTAATCTGCCCTCCGTGGGGGTCCACACACAATTAGTACAAATCTATCCATCCCAGGGAGGCAACTCCATTATAATTAGAGATTTAGTTTCCCTTCCAAAGGCCCCATGAGGAGGCCCCTCAAAAATGAAAGGGCAACTTCCCAGGGAACTCCTGAGTACAGGACACCATGGTTAGCGTGAAGGATTTGAAGTGCTTTTGGATCCCTGCCTCTCCTTTCTCTTGAATCTCCCTGCTTTTCCTTCATCTGAAGTGTTTACATTGTTTCTGGCTGCCCCAGATTCCCGGGTTTGCAGCTCACTCAGACACCATCAGCATCTGTTCTCTTCCTACCATGCCACATCTGCATGCACTTATCAAAACTCCCTCCATTTGGGTTAGAATCTCAGCTCACCTAGGCGGAAAGAGATCTACACACCCTTCACTTCTGCGCACGCCCATGCACCATAGCACAAAGGCCATCACAGTCTTCCCATTGCATTAATTTCCTACACTTGGCAGTGGGTGCTTTGAAAGATCAATATCTTTTCCCTAATGTATCCAGAGATGCTCAAGGAGCTAAAATATTCTGGGGGATCACTGACAAATGTTATATGTGCTTATTACCTCAAATAAATTTCTAATTGGACAGAAACTTTAGAAAGAATTTTTTTCAGTGAATAGGCTTTTTTTTTAAATCAATTTTATGCGTATAAGAAGGAAGAAAAAAATGGATAATGGAATATATGTGTCATGAAAGCAGAATAGGAATAAGACTATTTGTGAGGAAGGAGGAGGTTGTTAGCAAGGCAGGGGCACGGACAGGACAAGAAGAGTAAGGACAAAATATAATAACTTATACTTCATCTCAGTTTTTATTGCCAACTTGAAACACAACCTAGAATCACCTGAGTAGAGGAACTTCAACCAAAGCAATATTGGTTAGGTCAGGGTAGCCTGTGGCCTCACTGATGGGGCATTGCCTTGACTGCTAGTTGATCAAGGAGGGCCAACCCCACTGTGGGCAGCACCATCCCTAGGCAGTTGAGCCTGGGCTGTATAAGAAAGCATGCTGAGTATTATCCAGGGAGAAAGGCAGCAAGCTGGTTCCTCTGTGGTGTCTGCTTTAGTTGCTGCTTGAGTTCCTCGTTCTAATTTCAGGACTGTGACCTGAAATGTGAGATGAAATGAAACCTTTTCTCGGAGTGATTTGTCACAGAAACAGAGGGAAACTAAGACGTTATAACAATATGTCACACATGTTATAGATAAATACATATGATGTCAAATTGAGGCCATTTTATGCTAATAAAAATATTAATAAAATAAAATAAACTTTAAAAAGAGGAATGGGCTCCCCAAGTGCTCTCTACTGCAGGTAGGATAGCACATCTTCCCGTGCGCCCACCCGTCCTGTCTGCATTGTTCTTCAAGCACCCTGTCACCTCACGACTTTGTTTAATTAACTACATACCACATGTTTATCAATCAGAGCCTACAAGTCAGCAAATGCAGTTAAGAAAAGGAATTTCATCTCCTAGAAATAACCATACTCTTATTTCTAATGACCTTCTTTGATATTGCCCAAATATCAATATGTAAATGAAATAAAATGCATATCACATCATATACAATTGTTTTAACTTATTTTCACTTACTACTTCATTCTGCCCTTCCCTCCACACACATACATACATAGAGAAATATGCAGTATATTGTAGAAGATCCTACTTTCATTGAATGGTTAACTAAAGGCTTAATTAATCCATTCTTCACAGAAAGTTCAGATTTTCAACTTACAACATCTGGATAAGCACACTCACAATTTGGTATGTTTTATCCTTTCTTTAAGAACAATGTTGATGAGAGGATTCTCTTAGCTTTAAACTACTGCCTTCTACCCAGGGAACCTTCATAATGGGGCACAAATGTGACCCCACATAATCACTTTCACTCACAGGGACATTCAGATTCAAACTCAAAGCCCTACAAAAGCCCCCCGGTGTGCAGAGTCTTTAGTCATTGTCCTTGACATTGAGGGAGAGAGAGAGACTGGGGAGAGGCAAGGGATGAACAAAGCTGGGTGCCGAGGAGGAGTGAGAGGTGAAACCAAGGCAGTGATAAAAAAGCAGCAAGAAGTACCCGAGGGGGGCGACTCTAATTACGGGAAAGAAGGTGGCGTGGAAGCCGTCAGCCCGGAAAAGCGATGCAGAGCCTGGAAGGCTGGCAGCCATGTTGGTGTGGCAGGGGTGGAATGCACCCAAGGATCTGAGCCAGAGAGGAAGGCACTCCACTCATGCAAAACCCAATCAATGTCTTTTGGGGGTTTTAGAAGTCGGGAGCCTTGGAAACATTTCTCAATGACTCGAACCACATCCTGGAACAACCAGCAGATTTCTCTTACTGTGCATTAACCTGTTGCCACAAATACCCTGAAGCAATTCCAGGAGCCTTATACCCTTGCCATTATCAGGGCATCTGCTCTGTGCCATCCTAGCCCTCAAGTGGTACCCACATGGCCATCTAAACTAGGGACCGAGTCTCTACATGCTCTTGGTACCACTGCTACACCAAACCTCTTTGTCATGCACACACACCGTTCCACAATTCTCGCCATGTCTTTTCTTATTCTCCTCCAAGTGCAGTGTGTGTTTTATAGCGTTGGGAAGGTCAAATGAGTTCGTGCATTATATATGACCTATTTACTAAACCTTCTGGCTGAAATCCTGAGCAAGATCAAAAGTTTTAACCATGGTTACAATAATTTTCCCACTTACAAATAAAATTCTCCTTCCGATTAATGTTCATCTCCCCCATTACTTACCTAGACTGAGATTCTGAGAAGCTTATTATGGATATTCTGTGAATATCTGTATCACATTGAATTCAGGACTGCAGCCGTAACTGATGCTTTAGGATGCCCCTTCCCTGATTCCCTGGGCCCCTGGAATCCCTTGATTTAACAGCTCAGCCCCTTCGTTCCTTTCTCTCATGATAATAGGTACTGCACACTTCTTTGTACATCCGTGGAACCTAGCACGCACTTTACACATAGGAGGTATTTAAGAATGTTGGGTTTTACTCCCCTTTCTCTGATTTTATTTGAGTCCCATCTTACTATTGCCTTAGCTTCTCTACAGGGCACAAATCCATTTCACGGGCAAACAAATGCTGTTTGTTGTTGTTTGCAGCCATCATCGTATCTGTACTCCGGAGACTTTAAACACGCTATTCTAAACTACACCAGAAGAAAAACTTCCAAAGATGATCAGACAAGAAAGGAGCAGACCTTAGAAGGCACAGTGTCCTCCATGCTTTAACTTTACATTTAAAAGCAATTTTAAGAACGGATGCTCCAAACGTGGCTCATAAGAATTCCTTTGATAAAATCAAGTCTAAAACATTAATAAGTACAGTAACATCAATGGTTCCTCCCAATAACAATAACGTGGCCCATAAACCAGGCATGTTTACTGTCACCCCAAATGCTCTGGGGACATTGAAAGTCACTGATAAGGTCTTCAAAACAGTGCTTGCCACAAGTCTAAACTTCTGCCCACTGTAACATCTACTGTGAGATAACATAGACAGCTGCAAGAAGGCTTTTCAGAAGACAGGCAGAGACGAGGAAACTAACTCTTCCATGAGAAACTGGGATTCTTTCCATGAGACAGAAGAAGCAGAAAGGCTAGGAATCGTCTGTCTCCACATCCATGGAAGATTGTTATTAAGGATTAAATCAGCAGTCCCTACTCATGGCCTCTGTGGATAACACAAGAGGAAATGAAGTTCATCAAGAAAGATTTCAATTAGACAAGGAGAGCCCTGCTCAGCTGGTTAAATACCCTAGGAAAGGACACAAAGAATGTTGTCATTCTCAACTTCCGGAGTGTTTTGAGGAGACAGTGGATTTAGCAGAGGACCTTTCTACATAAGGGTAGGAGAGCTTCCAAAGTTACTTCAAGTGTTGATTTGAGACTGTCTCACAGTGTTCCCCGGCGTGCCTCATTGGTCACAGAAATAAATTAGGACTGGAACGGGGCAGAGGTTCAATGAGCCTGAGGAAAAGCCTGAGGAAAAGCAGGGATTAGCGGCAGAGTTAATTCCTGAATAGACATTGCAAGTGCGATCCACCAACATGATCATATTGTAGCCCTGTTGAGATCAAAGAAAAAAAATGCATCAACTCCTACTTTCCCAGTGGGAGACTAAATGCTTAGAAATGAAACTGTTTCTTCCAGTGACTTAAGCCGAACTCAATCAGCAAAGAGAATAAAAAGGTCTCAGCAGACTTGCAGAGTAATCATAGTTTCTGGTATACCAAGAGGCCACCCACAGGCTAAAGCCCAGCTTATGCTGCTTTGTTATGTGGTGAGCAGGGCACCCTGAAGAAGTCTTCTTACACGAGCCTGAACCTGGCATTCCAACCCTTCTCATATTGGGTCATCAAAGTCCCAACCACTTCTAAGGCTTGGGCTCGGGCACTGGGCATGAAGTTCAGATAGTGAGTGCATGAAATCTTAGGTCCCATGTCTGATAGCACATGAAATCATGTATGGTAGAGCATGACACATTTATTCCAAGCTTGCAAGGTAGGGACAGGAGGATGGGGAGTTCAAAGCCATTCTTGGCTATAATACTACATATAGCTAATACTGAATTCAAGGCTACATGAGACCCAATGACAAGAACAACAAGAGGGCCCAAAGAGATGGTTCAGCCATGGCTGCTCTTGCAGAGGACCTGGGTCAAGTTCCCAGCACAATCATCTGTCACTCTAGTTCTAGGGAATCTGATGCCCTCTTCTGATCCTCTTCTGGTCCAGGACACATGTGGTGCACAGACATACATGTAGGCCAACATTCATACACATGAAATAAAAATAAATCCCTTTTAAAACAAAGAAACTGAAATAACAACAAAAACCCTGACTCAGACCTACTTTTTTCTCTTTTTTTTCCCAATCTGGGGATTTAACCCAGGACTTTGCATATGAGTCAAGTGCTCTACCACTGAGTTACTCCCATGAGCCTCACATGGCAGTTTTCAAATGAAGACTTCAGAACTCCTGGAGGTAGAATACGAGAGCAGTGCAATCCACCTTTGCATTAGTTCCATGTCCCTGTGAAGACTAAAGATTTGCAAAGGGGGCCACACTGAGACAGGTTTTGGCCTGCCTTATCTAGGCATTATCTCAGGTAAATAGCTCCCAAGGTTCTTTCTTCCTCAGATGCCAGCTTCCAGGACAATGCTTCCACCCTCCGCCCCCTACCCAGAAGCTGTCCTTACACTTAACTGCTTATAACACCTCCTAACCTGAACCAGGCCATCAGTGAAAAATAGCCTTTCCACACCTCACATTTTGCTGCCCATGAGGGCATATAAACATATAAGCCCTGATGTCTGAAGGTCTTCCTCTGTGGGTGTGTAGGTAAGTCGAAATGGATTTGAAAACCACAAGATTACAATAAGATGAAATATTCTTAGGGCTTTGGTTTGGCTCCTTACTCTTAAGCCCCTTCTGTGGCAGCAAAGGAAATCTTGCTTGGCTTTTGTTCGTGAAGTAAAAACTTAACAAATGTCAACCCAGCACTTCTCACCCATCGTGCCCTTTCCGTGCAGTAAGGACTCATTCAAAGAGGGAGAGCTGATCTATCGTAGCGCCAGGTAGCACCACAGATCTCACAGGGACAGCACTCAAAGCAGTATGTGTCCTCACGTTCTCCAAAGGAGATATTATAAAAGACAGCTTGTGACTTTTCAGGGGTGACTTCTGGTCCCCCCCCCACACAGTTAAGTGCTTCTGCTCCCTGAATTCAGCAGTAGAGTCAAAGACTTAAAAATAAAGCAAAAGGCACTCAGCAACATCTAGTTGCTCCTTATTTATATAACTTCTCTGGAAATTGATGTTATTTTTGTGGTCTTTGGGACTTTTTTTGAGTCGACAGAAGAGTTAAATATGTTGTATCAATGAACAACTGAATCAAGTCAATGAAGGTCTACTTAAAAATGGGGGGTATTTTATCAGGTATTTTGTACAGTGCACAAGTCATAAAATAACACTGGGGAGGGGGTTCGAGATAGTGTTCTTTGTGTAACAGTACTGGCTGTTCTGAAATCTGCTTTGTAGACCAGGCTGGCCTCGAACTCACTGACATCCAGCTGCCTCTGCCTCCCAAAGTGCTGGGATTGAAGGCGTGAGCCACCACCACCACCCAGCTATAGAATAACATTATCATATAATGCCTAGTCAGTGCAACACATAGGACAGGTCAAGAGTATGAGACAGAGGACTTGGTGTATGGTAAATCTGAGGGAAAATACGGACTAATTTAGATAGTCTGGACTGGTATCGGACTATTTCTATTCTGTGCCTGGAAACAAAGTGTGAAGGGGTAGTCTTGACCTGAGGAATGATGCATTCAGAATCTGTAAATGATAGGCAGGCAGCTTACTGGACAACAGCGGGGAGGCACACAGAGTTCGTCTCCTGGAAGCCTCCTGGAAGACTAAGGCTGAAATTCCCAACAGGGTTAGAAACCTGACAGACACACTGCAGGAACCAAAGAAGTCACAGGCAATGAGGCACAGCAGACAGTGACTCAGCGGCTGTGGAGTCGTGGCAAGCTCAGCCCAGCTAGACTGGACCAGAAGGTCAACAGCCGCAAAGCTAATAAGCTTGCCAATTACCGATCTGGCAATTACAGGAGTCTCTTTGACAGGCTGGGGAACGGGAAAAGCACTTTTCTCATTTTCTCCTACGCATGCAGTTTTATCCTGTCACACTAGGAATAGTTCTCTGGGGGTTGACATTATTGTGCCCATTCTACAGAGATATGTAGGTTTTCCTCGGGCAGGATCCAAATATTTAGCTTTGGCCACAGAGACACCAGCACATCTATGTACCCTGTAACACTACCCACAATAGCCACTCCACAGAATTGACCTAGTGCACACCAATAGGCATGAAGATGAAGAAGATGGGGTGCATATGTATGGGGGACTTTTTTGCAACGACAATGAGAAAGGAAATTAAAGATTTTCACGAATGGATCGTGATGTTAAGGGGCATGAAGCACATTTAGGACGATAAAGGTTGCATGTTTTCTTCATACCCAGAGTCGGCATTTAAAAAATAAACCATGAAGCTAGAAGGGGTCTACTGGGGACAAGGACAAGATGGTAGGTGGGGGAAGAAGAGAAAAGAGGAGGGAGGAAAGTGTATAAATAAGATTAAACTGTGATATGTAAGCATAAAAATATAATGAAATCCATTGTTTGGAACAATTATATGGCAATTAGCGGGGAAGAAAGGCTAACTTAATTTCCATCCAACTTCAAAATCAGTGGTCTTCCCCCATCTGAAGAGCTTGACCTTACAGAGAAGGAAGAGCAAGAACATAGACCCTCTTGGCTATTGTTTGTCATCTGTCTTTACGCGACCCTTTGCTCCACCACAGGAGCCCGTCCCTTCGTTTCCCCCCAACACCGCCTGTCATTGTTCTTACATTTGAAGAACAATAGAAAGAAATTTTAGACACTGTGTTTTTGCACCTCTACTACCTTCTAAATATTTTATTTCTCCCTGTGAAATAAATGTCATTGTATCATTATGTAAAAGAAAAACCTCCCATAAACACAGAGAGGTTAATCAACTCGTCCAAGGTCACAGGGATTGGTTGTGCTAATTATCTTCGCGGGGCTGCTAATTGCTCACTGTACCCCATCGTAAGCCTCCTTATTTATTGGCCTTTTTGTTGTTGTTCATTCAAAAGTTCTTGCTGAGTGCTTCGGATGTGTATATATTCTGGGCTCTGTTCTGAGGACTAAGGATGTTGAGACCAGAGACCCTTCCCCTTGAGAAGCTTTGGCTCTAACAGTGGGAATCTAGTAAGTCAATGTTCACATTACACTCTAAGTGAATAAGTGAGTTTTTGTTTATCTTGTGAGTGTGGGCTTTGGAAATCCAAACGCCAGTGCTCTGGTTCAAGATAAGATGAACTAAGCACATGTCAACTTTTCTCTCCCAGTGAGCACAGCCTGAGCAAACGGCATGACACGGCCCCTTCAGGTCTCTGAAAATCAAGTGTCAACAAGCATATTGGGAAGAACCCTGGAATTCAAAGTATTGCCAAACTACTGGCTGTAATCAAGGACCAGCATCACAAAACACAGTATTCAAGTCATCCAGAATACAGTTTTAAATTACTCAGCGTAAGAGAACCATAGTCATCTCAACTTTTATTTATGAACAATCAACAGGCATAAACAATGTGATGGCACAGATGCAGGAATTATATGGCAAAGATTTTGATGTAGCTACTATAAAAATAGTTAAATGGGCAATCAGGAACATGCTTGACAAAAAGCATCAGCAAAGGCAGAGAAGACATGAAGAAAAACCAAATGGAAATTTTAGAAGTCAAAATATAAAGCAGCCAGAATAAAATATACCCTGTAGCCGAGAGTATACCCAGAATGCTGATGCCAGAGAGAGCTGAGAACTTTAAAGCTGTTTGGCGGGGGGGGGGGGGGTCCTTGTCTTGAGCCCCAGATTCTGTACTAAGGTTCTAGGACCCTAACTTAGAGTGTTCAAGTTCCTGGAACCACAACATTGGACTGAGTTAGTAGATCAGCTGGTGAACCACTTGTCTTGCGTGCACAAGGACGTGTGTTTAATCACCGAAACCCAGGAGAAAACATCTGGTAACGGTGGCACATTTGCTGGTGATTCCAGCACTGGGTGTGGAAAATCTACACAGACTGATGGCCGGCCTAGCCTACATAGAAAATTCTAGGCCAATAAGACACCCTGTCTCAAAAAAAAAATCTAAAAAAATTAAAAAGGATAGACAGTACCTGATGAAGAACAATTGAGGTTGTTTTCTGACCTTGACATGTATGTACACTTACATGTACACATGTGTGTACCCACACACACATGTGCACGCACATATATGCACATTCACATGGGATCCCACAACCCTGGCTCTATGAATAAAGAATAGTTTAAAGTCTAGTTTTTTATCGAGAGAGAAAGAGAGGGAGAGGGGGCTAATGTGAAGGTCAAAAGATGACTTTGGGGAGTTGGGTCTCTCCAGCTGCACCAAGTGTGTTCTGGGGACCAAACTCAGATAATCAGACTCAGTAGGAGGTGTCTGTATCTGTTGAATCATCTCACCAGCTCATTTTCTTGTAGCTACAATTCTTACTAGCTCTTTTTCCTTGTTCTTCTCTCTCCCCTTTAGTTTCTTTTATTACCTGTTGATGGAACAGATTTCTAGTGACCACGTACAATAGTATGACTGTTTTTAAAAATCAAGTTGACCACATTGTATAACTTCAACATATTCCTACCTATTCTATGACTACCCATTCTATTTTAGAGTATTTGCCCAGGAGAAATGGAAATTTAAATCAACAAAACAGCAGCAGCAAAAATCGTAGAACATCTCTATTCATCATAAATCCTAAAGGGGAAATAACCTAAAGGACCATCAACAACAACAACAAAAAAAAAACCAATTCTGGTCTATTTATACAGCAATATAATGCTTAGCTTTAAAGGAAGCATGTTGATAAATATGACACTACAAATGAGTTTCAATATTGTGCACTGTACACATGGAGGTCAGAGGACACCCTCGAGTGTTGTTCCTCAGGCACTGCCAACCTTTTAAATTTCTTTTAATTTTTTGAGCTATGAAGAGTTATGGGAGTCAGATACAAAATAACCCAAACCCTGTAGCTGCTCTAATGTGCACACCCCTCTCTAAGAACAAAGTTAGGCTGTAGTGAAAGGAATCAGAATCCTGTTGCTTTGTTTGTAGTGTGGGTGAGTGCAGGAGTAGACACAAGACACTGAATGGTGCCCAAGTCTCTCATCTGCGTGGCTCATTGATTTTTATTGTCAACTTGCCCTAGCCTAAAGACCCCTGAGAACAGGCGTTCTCTCTTGAAGAACTGCCTATGTCAGTTTGGTCAGAGGCCATGTCTGTGGAACATTATCTTTTCTGATGATGATGGATGTGGGAAGACCCAGCCCACTGTGGGCGGGATCATCCCTAGGCAGGGGGTCCAGGCTCCATAAGAAAGCAAGTTGAGCATGAACCTGGGAGTCAAGCAGTAAGCAGCATTCTAATGGGTTCTGCTTCAGTTCCTGCTTGACGTCCTGCCCCTACTTGCCGCAGTGATGGACTGTGACCTGGAAATGTAAGATTAAATCCCTCTTTTTGTCCTCTCAGCTGATTTTGGTCTGAAAGTCATTGAATTTGGTCAGAAAGTCCACTCAATTGCTTTTGGTCACAGCAGCAGAAAAGCAGCCTAGAACGACACATTCATTAAAGTCCTTCAGGAAGTGACGGAGTACACGTTAGCAGGCTCAATGAGCGTAGTTTATACTGGAATATTATCTTCAGGGAATATTATAATATTATAAGACTCTGATCATCATGAAAAGCTAATATTTTTGTCAACTTTTGAAATATATTACTATAGAGTATTAGCATATATTTTTTAACTTCAAGTTTCTAAGTCCTCATTTAATATGGTAAAAACATCTCCCAAAGTTCCAGCCATCTTTACTTCTTCAAATAGTCCTTAGCAAAAGCTTTTACTGTCATTTAATTTATATTCAGAATATATAATGGTAAAAATATTTCTCCACTTGAGTTTGCTTCACTTCAATAAGTATTGGGCCACAATGATCAAGAGAGTAAGTGATAGAGAAATTCTTAGTCAGGTGACATACAGTCCCTCCTGTCACACTACGTGGCATGAGATAAGTCATCAAACAGCTGTATTATAGGCAGAACATATTTTTAAAGATTATAATATAGCATCAATGATATGTGAAATCTGTACAACACATCTGAGAAATGTTAGCTTGTTTGTTTGTTTGTTTGTTTGTTGAGATAGGGTGTAGTGGCATTTCATTTGTATTTTAATAAGCAAAGCTTGCCTGAAGATCAGAAAAGTAAAACAGCCACACTGGCCAGCCTTACCGACCAGGCAGCAATGACACACACCTTTAATCCCAGTAGCCACACTAGCTTGCTATAGAACTAGGCGGTAGTGGTGCGTGTCCTTAATCCCAGAACTAGAGAGGATTATAAAATACGAGGAGACAGCTCTCAGTTTCAGTCTCATTTCTGAGGTTTCCTGGGGCGGGGGGCAGGATCTTCGTTTTCAGGCTGAGGTCGAGTTAAGAGCCAGTGGCAGGGTGCTTTGTTTTTCTGGTTTTCAGGTTGAACCCCAATATCTGTCTCTCAGTTTTTATTAATCGTGCTTCAATAGGGTTTCTCTATGTAGCTCTACCTGTCCTGGAACTGAGCTGGTAGACCAGGCCGGCCTCAACTCACCTCCTCTGGCTCCCAAGGGATGGGATTAAAGGCTTGTACCACCAGACCAGGCACCAGCAGGATTTTTAAACAACTTCCCCTCTTGATCCATTTGTTGTGCGCTGAAAAATATAACTACCAGGTATCTCATCAACTCTTCATCTTTACCAGTCTCAGTAATGTCAGCAGTGATCCTAAAATTCATCAGCATATGATGAAGAAACCTTGCATGCCAAGAAGTCTTGGCAAGTCTTGCAAGACAGGTAATGGGAACAATGGGGAGAGGGTGGGGAAAGCTTGTGACAATGAAATAAATACATGAAGAAAATATTCATCAGCCTATCCAGAAAGGAAAATCAAATCAAAACTACACTGAAATTCCATCTTACACTAGTCAGACAAGCCGTCAGGAAAGTAAGAATCCTGGCTTGGCTACAGTGGACTTTTGGTGGGAACATAATGTAGTCCAGCCACTATGAAAATCAGTACAGAGGTTCACCAAAAACTAAAATTAGAAGAATCCAAGTGTACCACTCCTCAGAGTGTGCCTGAAGGAAGCCATGGTCAGCAAACTGCAGAGATACCTGCCCATCACATTTCCTGTAACAGTGTTTGCACAAGCTACAGCCCAAAAACCTAAAGGACCTCTCGGAAGATGATGAGTAGAGAATGGGGTGCATATCTACACAATGGGCTGATGTTCATTGCTGCAGGAGAGCGAAATGATGCAATTCACAAGCAAACAGATGGAACTGAAGGTTCTATGATAAGTGACCTAAGCCAGACCCAGGGAGATGAAAACCACGTACTTTCTCCCCTAGGCATAATCTAAAACATATACATCAAGATCTAGAACATATAGAGCACAATATAGATCATATAGAGCATAATCTAGAACATGTGCTGCATGATCTAGTACAGCATTAAAGTAGAGTTGGGTATGAATATTTGGGAAGAGGAAGGGACGAGCAGGAAGGGAGGATGAAGAAATGATGTTAGAGAGTCTATATGATTAAAACACATTATATCCATGCATGAAAATATCATAGTGGAATTAATTGCACAATTAATATGTCCTAGTTAAAAGGGGGGAAATTGAGGTGAGAAAGCCACTACATTTGGAAATCTGGGTTTCCAAGATTGCTTCCCGTCTGAGAACATCGTTACTGAGCTCCCGTGGGGCTGTTCAACTACCCACTGGAGAAGGGTGCAGTGTTCATCAAACCTGGGGCACGGTACTTTGTGAGGCTCTTCCCTGGTCCTGCTCCAGACTCGATTGTCCTTTGTGACCTGGGCAGTGTCACTGTGTTTCCGGTTAGCATCACAAGGTGAGGATTGCTCCTGGATTCCAAAAGTGAAAGCCTCAAAAAAAAAAAAAAAAAAAAACCCTCCAAAATGAAACACTGCTAAAAATGGATCCTGTATCATTCAAAGGCTGTCTCTCAGGAAATGGGCGGGAATAAAATTCTCTCCTTCCTGCCCACCCCCTCCCCCTCCTTGAGCCATGGCTGTTGATGGATTGGAGGAGTCAGCTTGTCAGGTCTTATTGGGCGCCGCCTGATGGAAGTCCACACCGAGGCAGCGGAAATCTGTGTGCAGTCAGCTCTTTTAATGAGTTCCAGCAAACAAGAGGACAGCAGATCACTCAGGATGGCAGTGGGGAAATAGCTGATGAGAGGATTGATGTAGAAGAGATTTAAGAGATTTTTAAACTGCGAGCAGCGAGCAGCTCCTCCTTTAGAGACAGAAACTTAAAGAGACCTGGGGATTCTAAAAAACATTACCCTCTTGTGTTTGTGATTTAAAATTGACCTAGACCCCACTCACTTTATAAAGGAGGTCAGAACTCCTCCGCAGAAAGCCCCCATCTCAACGGGTCCTAAGGGTCTTTGGCATTCTGCGTGTTTGGAACTCTGATGTGTTCATGGTCTCAATCCAAAGGCCGCTCCTGCAGGAGGTTACCCAGCCTTACACTTCCCCGGAAGGAGAATGTTGACGGACTTAATCAAGAGTGGAGATGCATCGCCCAACACACAGCTCCTAGCACTTCAGAGAACCCGAGCAAAATTCCCTAGAGGTTTCTGAACTCTAAAACTGTTTCCATTGCACTAGCTCCACATTATGAAGATGAAATTAGGTGTCAGGTTGCTGCAAACAGCACGCCTGTCTTTCCAGATATCCCCATCAAACTGTCAGCGCACTGCCGGAGTCACTATGCGGGGAGGCTTGGGATGCTAAATGCCACTGGATATGAGGGTAGAGCAGCACGGTGAGGGCCCTAATGAAGATGACAGTGGTACCCTCTCATGACATGGAGGCAAGAGTCTCAAAATGAGCAGACAAGGTGAAGTATTCTGAGAGTCATCATTATGTATGGAGTCGTTCATTCACGGTTCAGGGGCCTCTGGGTTGTCATGTGCCATGGCCCACTAGACTAAGGAAGATGTGGCAAACGATGAATTTTAGAAGTTTGAGTGACAATGTTCCAGCTAAACTGGGTGCAGGATTAGACTCAAGAGCGTTTTCTCTCTGGTAAAAATTACTAAAGTAATGGCTACCAAAGGCCCGAATGGCATAAGGCTTTTCAAGAATAATCTCACATAGAAAGTCAACTATTTTCTTCATTTCTGACCTTTCAGACTAGTGGCATGTAATAAACACTCGGCTTGTGGTTTAAGCAAACGTGGAAATGATTGTATAAATAAAAGAATATATAAATGAATGAGATAATGGGGGCTTATTGAATCATGCTGCTCTACTTTTCATAATAGGTAATACTTGCACCAGTAAAAGAAAACACATTTTAGCAAATGTTGGCTTTGTGCTCTAAAAATAAAATAATCTTGGGTCTGCGCATGGTGACTTACATCAGAGACTCTCGCACTCAGGAGGCAGAAGCAGGAAGATCTTAGGCTCCGAGGCCAGCCTTGGCTACATAGTGAGACTTCATTTCAAAAGGTGTGTGGAGGTGGAGGATCAGGGAATTTGAGCCCTGATCTTCCAAATGAACAATTTAACCTTATATGAGCTCCAGGAATGTTTCACAAAAATGTAACTCCCTCCCCCATTTCAAAGCAGAGGAAATCAGCAATGGCGATGTCATGAGAGCGAGTCCTTTTTAAGCCATTATAAATATCTTCTCTGTACCCAGAGAATTTTAACTCGAATATCTGTGGAAACACAGGGGTTTATCCCTATTTGACACTGCCATGCTCTTGCTTGCATTTCTGCACTTCCCCATAATATCTACTTACAAACCATCACCCTGTCTCTAACGATTAGAGTCCACAGTCACTGAGCTAACAGCCACAAACATCTCTGTAGATTAAACAAATGCTCAAACCTGACATTTGAAATCTTCACAGAGAACTGCTGACCTAAACCAACTCTAGGCTGGGAACTCTATGGTGCTAAGAATATATCAAATCTGCTTCTGTATCAGCAATGAGATTAATAGAAGGTTCTATAGAAAATAGATTCTTCACAGATGGCTGCTAGGTGTTAAGTAGAGGAAGGGAGCTAGGGATGCAGATTTGGGAAATGCCATCCAGGGTTCGAGCGAGAGAGCAGTGTGGTGTGAGGCAATGACGTCAGAGAGGTCCATAGAGGATCTAAGTCCTGTTGAAATAACGACTGTGTTGGAGTCAGCGCAAAACCATGCATCTCATTCAGAAAAGCCTTAACTTTCAGGGACCACAGCAAGCTCACATCTTATAGGAGGCTGTCTGTCCCTTGCTATCTTACTCCTGGACATAGAGCCTGGCTGAATAGACCACTCACTTCATGGTCACAGTGACACTTGGAAGATGCAATACAGACTTCTTTGTGAAGAATTACTGAGATAATTCCAAAGATAAGATCAATATGAGATGAAAAAAATAATAAAAGATAGGATCAGACAAGGAAAGTGGACAAAGTAAAGGTGGGAAGGAAGAAATCCTTCAGTTGAAAGAAATTCTTCATTTGAAAGAAACACTTCTATCTTCACCAGAAGTTGAAGGGTTAACCTGTCCTAACATTGAAAGGCACACGTTTCTCTTTAGAAAAGCACATGATTGAGAGGCCTGGATATTCCAAGGGTGCCTGTTAGTATACTCCTGTTATCTTCATGCATGCTGGGCCTCCTAGTACCATCTTGGGTCTTTGGGACTGAAGAAAAATCCATCTTATGTATTTTTTGCTTCTTCATATGATGTTAAGACCTTGATGTGACCAATAACAAATTCTCATTAGTCCTATATATTTCAACTATAAAATAGATAAAGAAAAACTGCTAAATGTGCAAAGACAGAAATAAGAACAGTTCATTCTCATCAAAAGAGGAAGTTAGGGAAAATGACTAACGTTTTCTATGCAATAAGCACATTTGAATTCTGTCTTATTATCTTTCTCGCCCAGGTGTGTGTGTGTGTGTGTGTGTGTGTGTGTGTGTGTGTGTGTGTGTGTGTGATCACTCTACTGTCACAGACCACAATCTAGGAATACTGCCCTTTTACAATTGTCAAATCTGAAGTGAGAGTGATTTTTGCATGAGTTAAATGGCTAGTAAATATTTATGTATCTCAAGTCTATTAGAATTTACAGCCAGGTAAAGCTGACTAAAATATATGGTAGTAGAGACAACAGATGGAGCATAGGAGATAATACTAATAAGGATGATGATAAAACCTGACTTGAAATAAAAGGCAGAGCTGAATAACCAAGGGATAACTAGAACTAAGCCTATGAAGCCCCATTTAGAGCAGTGTCTCTAATCTAGAAACAGATTATTCTCCATTAGCTTCAGTTTTCTCTTCAAGAAAATGGAAAGTGGAAAGTAAGATCTACCTGAAGAGCATACTAACACAAGGCAGGTGTGATCATGTCTGGGAAGGTGTTTGAGCTGGTAGCTGGCCCAGGGGGGATTGTGGCAACTGTCCTAGACTCCATGGTAACTGGGGGATAGTAATGAAGTGGATGAGGGAGAAACCATGAGATCATCTTTCCTTGAATCTAAAATAAACAACAAACCAGCAGATGTCTTAAAGGGTTTCCTACTTCTCCAACAGCCCCAGAAACCATGCTACATCTACCTTTATTTTTATAAAAGAAAAATGAAAAAAACAAAAATTTTGGCAGTGGAGGTGAAGGCTCAGCTCTAGGGCTGAAGGTCCCAAGTAAGAAACAACATCTTTCTTTTGTCACAATCTCTTCCCCTCATCTCCTAAGGGAGCCTTGCTTACAACTCTGTTCCCTTTGAGAAGACAAAGGTCAACAAATTCACGGGAGCTTGAGTTGGGTCTCTGAGGCACAACTCTCAACCAGAAAAGCCCCTCCTTTGGACATGTTCTCCCATTTTCTCTCTATCGTCTTCCAGGAACTCCTTTATTTCTTGAATTGGATGATTCCCCACTTCTCCTTGTGAAGATGCCCTTATAGACCAAGACACTTCAGTTCCTACACACACACACACATGCATACACACATGCATTTTCCCGTTCACTCTGATCAACCACAGGCTGGCTGTACTACTCAGTGTGGCTCAAAGGCCACTAGTCACTCCATGTGTATACACACACACACACACACACACACACCTGCTCCCACACAAATTTACTCAACTACCCTCACTCAATGACATCACACACACAGAGACATACAAGCGCACACGCTCTCTCTCTCTCTCTCTCTCTCTCTCTCTCTCTCTCTCTCACACACACACACACACACACACACTTCTGCCCGTCATCACTCACACCTCCCATTTGCCATAGTTCAGAAATTGATTTCCACCCAGCACCCAGCAAATCTTCTAAGTCCACTCCTGTGCCCAGCCTTCCTCCTAACCTCAGTCTTGCACACTAATGGTTCACTTTCTGAACCCCCCCTCTTGTGAACATTCCCTACGAGTCCAGTCTCCCAGCCTTGCTTGCTTTTGCCCTGTTGGAAGAGCACTCAAGTATAGATCTCCATCTTGATTCACACACACTAGTCAGATAGTTATCAATTAAAAAAAACTTCTCTCTGCTGTTGTTAACTCATAAAGCTTGCAGGAATATGTTTCTTTTCATAGAAAACTTCCTAGATCTTGTAATACATATTAACAAATATTGGTTTTGTGTGGGATGCCAACTCAAGAGCATATATCCCTTCCTACGAACCAACATAGTGAAAACCCTGTGGTATCACCATCAGAAGGTAGACAGTGGCCCCTGGAAAGATATCTTCACAATATACTGTTCAGGGCTTATGGTCAAGCCATCCCAACACATCGTTACGTCGCCCCCATGTCAGCTAGAAGCAATTTTAGAGGACGACGTCCCCTCTCCCAACAGAGTTTGCCCTCAGTGTTAGGGACATCTTTTAGTGGTTGGTTTAGGGTTGAGGGGATGGGGAGATATTTTATGGAATTAGGGGTATTTTTTTAAAAAAAAAGGGGGGATTAACTGGTTTGATGGAATGATTGGTATTTGTGAATTACTGTTTTTAGAAAATTGTATTTGTACTGTTTCTTGTATATTGATATATTGAATATTGAATGTGAGTGTTCCTACCTCTATTTTTGTATGAGTATGCTTATAACTTTGTCTATATTGTATTGATACAACTACCATATTACAATGTACATTTCTACCTCTGATACTATTTATATAATAACATTGTTTACATTTGATATGTAATGACATTGTTTACAGTTGAAGATTATTGTCTTCATATATTGCACATTTGTTTATTCTTTTAGTCTTCAAGATAGATAGTATAATCTTCAGCCTCTTCGAAGAGCTGTAGAAAATGGCCTTTAATCTAACCTAGAATTCTGTGCCAATGAGACACAATTACTCCTGGCAACACCACTCTACTCCCGAAAGAACGTTGAACACCAAAGACACTCCACTGGGAGCTTGTCTTCTCGGCAGAACTGGCCTTTGGGTTAAGAAAAGCCCATACCTCAATTTCTGACAGTGAAACAGGATTGTCTTATCCTGCAAGACAGGGTAGGATAGTTCTAAGAAAGTTCCTTGCCTTTAATAATGGTATGTCAGTTATGTTAGGCCTTAGCCAAAGTTGGTTGACTCAACATTGCAAACGAGACTTTGGGTGATTGCCCAGGTAGTCAGTTGTCTCTGTCAATTGTTGCACATTTTGGATATATCTCGTTTGTTAAGTAATATTTATTCCCTTCTCAGATCTTTGACGGAGTTGAAGATTATATAATTGTAGTTACTCTCTACATTATTTAGACTCCTTGAAATAGAATGTTTAGCAAAACTTTTGATTCTCAATATTGTTTGTTATATTTATTATTTGTTATTATTGTATATAGTTGTATTTGGTTTAGTTCTGTCTTATTTAGACAAAAAGGGGAGATGTAGGGATAAGTCCCACCCCTTAGGGGGTGTGTTCGCCTCGGGCTAATGTTTACCTATAAATCTGGCCAGTGTGCTCCCAGCCATATCTTCTGCTTTCCTGGTCTCTGCGGGAAAGGTGGTTCTGTAAGTCTATTTCCCCATTAAAGCTGTATATATTTTTACAATCTATCTGCATTCATTTATGCCGTTACATGTCAGCTATTGTATAAAGATCAAGTTTTTTAGTATAAAACTTGTGACATGCTCTAATGTAAATATCAGACCCACATGGCAACTCTTGGTCCACTGCAAATGCTTCGGAAATCTATTCTCATGTTAACATGTCCCTTTTGTGGTGCAGTCTCAGGGTCAGGAGGCAAATCCATCCTTCTACAGAAATGGAAGGCAATTTTCTAGGGCAATCACTCTCATTAATTGGTACTCTAGTCCATTGAGATTCTGCTTGCAAGTACCCACGCTGGCTAATCACAACACTACTGTTGAAGACTTCTAGTCCTACTGTCTTCTGTGCTCTTCAGCTGATAGAGAGGATAATTAACCCAGATTCTCAGTTCCTGTGTAAAACCAGGAAAGACTTGGCCGCAAGGACAGTGAGATTCACATGCAACATAAGGAAAGTCCTGACAACCACTGAGGGATGCACCTGGGACAGTGGAGACATAGGTCAGTGTCCAAGCAGCCTATTTATGTCTAATCAAAAACTAACTTTCTCATGTGGATAACCCCATGACTAGTGTCACTTCTAGGGCACCAGTGGCCTGGCACCTGTCATGGGGGTGTCTTATTCTTTGCTCTGGTCTATTCAGTCAAGAAGACTGCATTTTCTTCCATGCACAGTCAAAAGTGGTGTGTTTCTAGCAACTGTGGACAGGGTGTACTGAGACAGAATGTCCTCGTGCTGATGTACTTGACAAGTCACACTGGTTTGGGTCAAAAGTCATATTTGTAGAAAGCATTTAATTCAGCAGCCAATTTATGTTCCTTGAAGGGTCACCAACAGTGCGTGAAGCTAACGTTTGCACTCTTACAAGAAAAATCCGGTCTGTTGAAGAAGCGCGAGTGAAGGCTTCTGATTGGTTTCCTGCTGCCAGCTGGTATCCTCTGGCCGGGGTGCATCCCAAGCCTCGGCCTCATAGCAATTCTGTCACAGGTCCTCAACGGCCTCCTCATACTCTGAGAGGTTTAGCAAAGACTCAAATAAACACCTTATTCATAAATGGGCCTTCTAGAGCTTTTATACAGGAAGAACCTCTAGTGGAGGTGGGAAGAAGAACTCTAGTATAAAGAGTAAGACCAAAAGAATTATCTGGAAGTTTCCAGAATTAGTAAACCATTTATACTATTTTTTTTATTAAAAAAATATATCACCTATTGTATAGTGGGATACTATGTCTGGACATTGGTACAAACAAATTAGAACCTGATCAAGGAGTCAGGAATACATAAGTCTAAATGGAAAGAGAGATAGCAATAAATGTAAAACTGAAAAAAATGAAACCATTAAAGAATTACTTGGAGCCATACAAGTGACTGTGACCCAGCAGCTGTTTAGTTTAGGGTAAGCGGGGGAGACTGCTCTGAGAAGGGGGTAATAGCTAAAGTCAGAGCTAAGTGGCAAGAGCAGCCTGGCCTGTGAAGACGTCAGGGAGGGAGACACAGTCAAGCATCCTGGGTTAGGATGAACTTAGCACATCTGCGGGAAAGGAAGAAAGTGGAGAGCGGGAGGAACTGCACACTGAGAGAGGCAACAGACGCTAACAGGTGAAGGAGGGTCCTCGAACGCTGATGTCATTCATCTGAGAGTGACAACAGACGGTCACTGGTGAAGGATGGTTTCTCGAATGATGATGTCATACATTTGATTCTAATCTCCATTTCTTTGTCTTCTCTCCTTTCCTGTTTATTGAAGTCATTCTGGTGTGGAGGGGCTTGCATTCTTGCGAAAGAAAGATGCTGGCTTCTGTGGTCCTTATGTGAATGTGGATGTGATATGAGGGACAGGGATAAATTAAGGAAAACTTGAGCAATTGGGTGACTCCATCCATCTATTTCCTGGGAGTGAGGACTAAAGTAAGAATTTTAGAGAGGAGAATGTGCTCCTGTTTGTCACCTTGAGTTTTAGGTGCCTGTCAGACACCGAGTAGGAACAGTTAGTAGATAACTAGTCTACTGAGTTCAGGGGCCTGGTCCAGGTAAGGAGATGTCTATTTGAGACTCACTGAATCTAAAGTATGTGTAAAAACATAGGCTAATTGAAATCACTTAGTATATTTATGTAAACACAGAGAGACTTTCTGACCTCAGCTGTCAGGATTAAATCTTGTTCTCACTTGTCTAGAATCTTCCTAAGCATTTGGAATAATTAAAGCACTCTGGTATGGGAAACTGATAACGAGCTATCTGGGTGTAGGCGTCGGGTGTATGGCAAAGCTCTGTGGTATCTGTTAAAGTTTGGTGTGAACCTGGAACAATGCTAAGCAATAATGTCTATTAAAACAATAATAAAACTCAAAACTCACTCAACTCTCGCTGCTTTAGAAATAAATCAATTTTCACTTAGTGCAAAGGAACAAAAGAAAGAAAGGGAGACTTTAGGACAAAGCCCTTTGGATTGCCACATCTCTTTCCACTTAGAAGTGGGAAAAGAAACTACACAGAGCTAGCAAAGGATGCTGGAAGAAAATGCACCATAAAATGGGAGTCAACTCACAAGAGCTTGGGTTCATGGGAAACCAGACAAGGAAGGGAAAAGGAAGTATGTACAGGAGAAAGCTGTCAATTGCATCGTATGCTGCAGAGGGGACATTCAGCACACATTCGCTGTTATGACTGGCTGTTCCAGTAACCAGGCATGAATGGAAACCCAAGTGGAATGGCCTGGGGAGATGGAGAGGTGAGGGAAGAGAGGAAGACAATGAAGCTCTTTTGGGAAGGTTTGCCATTTAGGGAATGGCGGTATGAGGAAGCAGGCAATGGAAGATGGGGACGCAGGACTTTTTCCAGTTTCCATATAGGAAGCATACATTTTTATTTGTAACCAGTGGAAATGGTACAGGGGAGAAGAAGAAACAGAAAAGTGTTTGGGAAGAAACAAGGCTGGAATCTGAAAACTGAGAATTTAGACCTAGATTCAAGATCTGCTTTCTCGAGGGATAGGCTGTCAGTCCAGGTTGGTCCCTGACAAAAGCAAAGAATTCCACGGGCCTGAAGGGGGACCATAGGTCCTAGCAGGGGCAGCGTTGGCTGGCAGAGTTGGTGTGAAAATGAGCAAGCTCCTTGCCGTGGCTCCACTTTCTCAATGACTTAAGAGACTGATTTATCAGCAGAGTGCGAGTGAGAGAGAAAGAGGAGACATGTGTTGGAGGTGGCAAGAGAATGGAAGGTTATTCTGGGATGAGAATTAGCATAGGAGATGCGGCAGGCACGCCAGGCAGGACTAAGTGACAATGTGAGCGTGGTGGTGTTGCCCCAGTGGTTGTATCTCTCTTAGTGGAATTCAGGAGAGTTCTGCGCATGCTTTCGAAGCATGCAGGGCCAGATGCCGTTGGCTCATCAGGGTTACACTTCAGGCTCTTCTTTGCGCTCCTTCACATACTCGGGCCACATCTGCCACTCTGGCTACGTATGACCGTAGGGACCATTTCCACTTGAACCTTAGCCAGCTTCCCTTAGCATGTCACCTGTGGGTGTGCTCTTCTAAGAGTCTTTTAGCATTGGCTTCTTGTCCTGGGCTTTCTCTGTCAGGAGGATTATCAGACATCCCCAAAGTAGTTACTGGACATTTCAGCATATGCAGCTCAGGAGTACGTGATCATCCATGAGAGTCTGAGGTTAATGCTGTTGTCTTTCGCCACAGTCCCAAGGATTCTTCAAGGCTTCTGAGCATAATGAAGGACTGCTTTCTCCCACCTGTGCCCAAACCGCTAATAGCAACTTTCTCACTCCTTGAAGGACTCTTCAAGGTTCCTGTAACCAGCAGTTGCTTAAACTTTTTTGTTTGTTTTTTTACTTCATGGTCTTGCTACAAGACAATCCAGGGAAAGATCATTAGCATCAGGTATTGCTTTAGCAATTGGATCCATTGTGGTCAGCTTCTATGCAGCACAAATAAGTCCAAGGCTTATTTTTTTTTTTAAAAAAAAAAAAGGACATGAAGTTGGATAGGCAGGAAAATAAGGGGGCCTTGGAGGAGTCATTGGGAGGAGTGGGGTATAAACATGACCAAAATACATTGTATTCAATTCCAAAAAAGAATAAAAATGTATTTTAAAAAAGAAATCAGGCCACCCCTAAGATAGGACTGTAGGTTTTTGTGAAGACCACACTTTGGGGGAAAATGGAGTGCAGGCAATTACTGGTCTATAGTAGCAGCATAAATTCCAAGATTTTTTGCATAGCAGACTGCCGCGAGGGAGAATACAGGTTGATGTGTCAGGTTGGGTTAGGCCCTTGGTATTTTAAAGACATGTAGATTCTGGAAACAAAAACATACAAATGTTGGGAATGAGTCTTGGAAAAAGAAGATGGAATAGTTAGTCAACCAACTGTCAACAGAAGGAAAATGTTGGAAGCCACACACTGTATGGCATTCACAGACACCGGAACTTATGTACAAAAATCCTAACAGGAAAAGAACTGGGCTGTAAAACCCATATGGAGATATTCAGTCATACAATGAGAGAAAAATTCCTGAAATTTCCCAGAAGACAAGAAAAGCAACTCCCTTTTGGCCAGAGGAAAGAAATCTGCCCTTGTATAGACACACTGAAAAGGCTCACACAGGCGTGAATCTCTCAATACGACTCTTTCTCCTGGATTATGGGCCTGCCTGTTCCTCCTTTCCAGGCCCCTTTATATACCATAACTATAGCTGCAAAACACAGTCCAGAAAGGAGGACATATAATTGGGGGTGGGGGGAAGATTAATTTATATGCTGAAGTGAAAAGCCCGGCTCATTAGAGATCTGCTGTAATGAGGAAGGTCTCGGGCGGGGATTGAACTACGAGCCAAGTAGAATATAGGTCTTCCTTCCCAGCATGGGGGCATTTTCTTATGAAATGATTCAAGTTTCTTGCAAGTACTCCAGCAGGTATTGGTAATATGCTCCTGGGATGATGAGCTAGGAAATTAGGTGATAATGGATGGAATGAGTTTGGTAAAATACTGTGAAAGGGGCCAAAGATTGTAGAGGATACCCTGCAACATGCGTGCTACAGGAGGCTGAGAGCTGGTTGCTTAACTGTCTGGACAGACATGCCATGTCAGAAGGCTCTCCTGGAGAGTCCTGGTGGCATCCAGCTGTCGCCCGTAGGGGTTAGCATCTCAAAGCGGCGGCTGCCTCTTCTTCCTCCCTAGCGTCACTTGACTTCCATTCCCTGAGATGGTTCCCTCAGAAACTGCTTGCACAAGTGTTTCTGAGAAGCAGACATGACAGAGAAGTGGAAGCCTCCCAATAGTGTTACGGGGGCCACCACCACCAAAAGCGGCTGCACGATATATTTTACTACAGAGTCTGGAATACACTGGACCTTTAAGAGATAATGATTTCCTCCTCTTCTTCTTCCCTCTCCACTTGAATCAGTCAAGTCAGATAGGGAAAGGTAAACGGCTTTTGGAGGCAGGAGAGTCCCGCAAATTCAGCGGTGGCAGCAGCAAGTGCCTGTGTCGCCGTGTTCCTGCCTATGCAAAGCCCCCTCCTTCTAGAGGAGGACTCGAAGGCTCCTCATTTCCTAATACTTTCTGCCTCCCTCCACTGTCACCGTCTGGCCTCAGCAGAGCTGTGTCCCCTGGAGGGATCAACTCTTCTTCTGGGGAAATCAAAGAGTAGATCAGGAATTAGTCACTGCGTTGTGTCACTTGGAATACAAGGAAGAGGAAGAGTGAGAGGGGAGCCCGTGGGAAGGAAGGGAGAGGAGGTGGGCAGGTGTGAGGGAGGAGGAGGGAGGCAGAAGGGCAGATGTACTGGATCTGACAGGCTCACACGTTTTATTTTATTTAACTAGCACAGCCCATTTGCAAAGCACTCACCTAGTCATACCAGGGAGACGCCAAGGCTTGTGGTGAGGGGGGCAGGGGGAGACAGAAAGACACATAGACAGAGACAAAGAGCATGAATGTGTATGTGTGTGAGCGTGGATTACGTGTGGTGCGTGTATACACGTGTTCAGGCATGCATGCCTATACGCATGCTCAGGGCCAGAGGAGGACACTGGGCATTGCGCACTATCACTTTCTGCCTCATTCCCTTGAAACAGTGTCTCTCGTTCAACCTGGGGCTCCAGTAAGCCCCAGTGAGCATCCTGTCTCTGCCTGCCCCAGAGTCTCGAAGTTATAGGTCTGCCTGGCCATACCTGATGTATTTACTCCAGTCTTGGGATCTATACGTGGGTCCTTGTGCCTGTGCAGAAGATACTGTTCTCTACCACATTATCTGTACAGCCCTCATTAACCCATTTCATGTCAGACTGGCCTGGCAGGTAAGAGTTACAGGTGCCACCACACCAGCCAAACCCAAAGTCCCCACAAGGAAGGGGCAGATCACAGGCATCTCTTGTTGTCTGTCTCCCGATAGCTAGAACTTACTTGAATGTGCCGACACATGAGAAGCCATCACAGAACTGGGACAGAGATCACCAGGACAGTTTCAACTGCCCTCTACTTAATAAATTATAGAAACTGGACATGCATATATGGAATAATTGCCATGGATGAGGACCCAGAGACCTGTGAGGAACACTGACTTTATTGGACCCTACATTGTAATGCTGCCAAGATGGAGGGGCTCGAGGTGAGGACAAAGCAATGGGAACAGCGAAGAAAGAAGTGGCTGGTGGAACCAACATTGGCAGCCCTGGTGAGTAGATCAGACTGACTTCCCTGAGTATCCACCGTCACCTTGTTTTGTTTCTGGAGGGTCCTGGCCACTAGTCCATCCCACACTTTCTTCCTGCTGAGTTTTGCCCATGAATTTCAAGTTATAGCCACGAAACAGCTCACTGCTTATTAGAAGATACCCCTTCTAAGGTTTCCTGCCGAGGTCGTCACAGTTCTCGCCTGTTCAGCATTCTTCTTTAAGCCTGCCACTTTGTTTTTTTGTTTGTTTTTCATTTTTATTTCTTTTTAGTAAAATGAAAACAAATTATCTTTATTCATTGCACACACCAATCCAAGTTCCCACTCCCTCCCTTCCTCCCATTCCCTCCACACACCCTCCCACCCCACCTGCATCCAATCCTCAGAGAGGGTAAGGCACACTGCTCTGGGGAAGGTCCAAGGCCCTCACGATTATATATAGGCTGAGCAAGGTATCAATCAAAGAGAATAGGTTTCCCAAAAACCAACACATGCAGTAGGGATAAATGCTAATGCCACTGCCAGTGGCCTACATTCTGCCCCAACTATGCAACTGTCAACCACATTCAGAGGGACTAGTTTGGTCCTATGCTTATTCCTTCCCAGTACGGCTGGAGTTGGTGAGCTCCCATTAGCTCAGGTAGACTGTTTCAGTGGGCGAACCCTTCACGGTCTTGACCCCTTGGCTCATATTCTCATTCCTCTCATTCTTCAACTGGAAATTTGGGAGCTCAGTTCAGTGGTCTTATGCAGATCTCTACTTCTGCTTCCATCATTTGCTGGATGAAGGTTCTGTGGCGATATTTAAGATATCAATCAGTCTGATTACAGGGCAAGTCTAGATTGGGCCCCTCTCCTCTATTGCATAAGGTCTTAGCTGGAGTCATTCTTGTAGATTCCTGGGAATTTTTCTTTCTTTTTATTTATTTATTTTCGTTTTTCTTTTCTTTTATTTATTTTTTCCTTTCTCTTTTTATTAAAGATTTCCACCTCCTCCCTTCCTCCCACTTTGTAAATCTTACATCTTCTCTCCACTCCCAGAAATAACAACTTAAAGGCTCACTGTGCCCTAAAGCTGAAAAGACTGTTTTTTTAAAAAAAAAATCAGAAGCCATTATATAGCATTGAGTCCGAGCCACACACTGTTTAATCCCTCAAAACTATAAACTGATTTTATTAAATGCTCACAACAGTCTAAAGAGATAGGTACAACCATCAGTGTCCATTTTCAGATGAGGAAACTGGGGTTCAAAGCCATGCAATAACATGTTCACTCTTCAATCCGTGTGAAAAGTACAAAGAACTAGAATCGTCAGGAAGTGGCAGAGGCAGGAGACAGAGACAGACCAGCTAGCTCCAGTTTACATTCCTAGGAATCATTTAACCCATTTCTTGCGTTGTTCAGTGGAAACAGTAGAGCACAATGAACCTAGTAACTTACATAGGGATGACATGGTTAGCCATCTAGACAGGCACACCCAAAAGTCTTTTCATCTTTGGTGCCATACATGACTTTGTATCTAAACAATAGTCTTTTCGCCCCAAGCCATAGTCTATAGTTTTTGTTTTGCTTTATTACATATGTATGATGTAGGCTTGTGTATACGTGAGTGTATGTGCACGGGTGCACAGAGGCCAGCGGTTGATGTCAAACATCTTCCTCTATGCCTGTTCACTTTACTGTTTTGAGAAAGGGTCTCTCACTGGACCTGCAGTCCATTGGTAGACTAGACTGGCCACAGCAAGCTCTGCTTCTGCTTCTCCCAGTGTTAGGGTACAAACATGCAGTGGCAGACTCTGCTCCATGTGTGTGCTAAGGATCTGAACTCTGGTCTTCATGCTTGTGTATCAAGCCCTTTACCAACTGAGACATCCCCTCAGACCTTTTATAATGATTACCCTTGAGATGGTCAATTTCGTTATGTATTTATCATCATACAGTAGCTCTTCACTTTATCCCTATCATGTAGAAGAGACATTTGGGATTGGGATTATTAAGACTGCCCCGGTCACTTGGGGCTTTAGAAGAGCATAATCCAGTTTCCAGCTATTCACTCATTAGCTGTGAAGTCACATCATGCTGTTTTAACTCTCTGGAAAGCCTAAATGCTAGACATGAGGGTGCCTGACAAACCGTACGAAAAATATAAATCTTGTTATTACAGTAATGATGGCGATTAGTCCTGGTAAAATCACTTTGCGCTTTTTCCTTCAGCAGAGTTCATGAAGGGGTGACAAGGATCCAGACTCAGATGGTCGGTAGTTGTTTCTCAAGGTGGGAGGACCTGGTGCTGTGATTGATGTTGGGAACCGAGGAGGCAGGGAGTGAAAGCCTTAAGAAATACAAATCATGCTCCTAATTATTAATGGTTCAAGATGATGGCTTTGGGAACAGAAAGGAAAACTGTAGCAACAGAATCTGACAGCCACAGAAGCACAGAGCTGTAAGCTTCTCTTCTCCTGGGCATGGGAGAATGCCGTGCCAATCCCTTCCATAGCAGCTACTAATGTTGCATCGTGGGTGCTTAGCCACCTGGGTCATTAGAGACCATGAGCCTCTAAGGGGCAGGAACTTGTACATTTTATTCCCTGGTTGAAAAGCCAGCAGCATGGTTGACACCCAGGAAGCAGGGGTTGAAGAACGAAAGGATGAACAAATGAACAAATGACTGACTCTTAGACCACCGAGGTCATCATTTTCCTTTCGCCCAGCAACCCATGACTGCTGAAGGCACTCGAAGCATTGCTGCATCGAGTAGACCTCCTGACATCGTGGGTAGGGTGGGGCTGGTATCAGAGGAGGAGTTAATGTAATTGTCAGGATGAATGAAAAGAGTAGAGACTGGAAATTTCTTTACAGTGTGAGCACTGACCTTTGGTTTCCTAATGCTTCATCACTTAACCAACCCACAGAGTTCCCACCCCTCCCTGTGCAACTGAATATTTGCATTGCTTATACTAGCTGAATAAAAACCAAGTCAGAGTTTTAGATACCAAGACACATTTTGTATTAATTCATCCGGAAGTGTGACTGTTGCTTTCCATGTGTTATCTTATTTGTAATCTAAAAGCCAACTTTGATTATTCAAGCCTGTGTTAGTTCTAGATGGGCCATTGCCACATGCTAAAATATTCAGCATTCTTTACTTATCTCTGTGAAGCCCAAAATTCTGGTCACTGTTCCTTCATTTTCATATCTGGAATGTTTAACAAAGTCCTCTCTCTCTCTCTCTCTCTCTCTCTCTCTCTCTCTCTCTCTCTCTCTCTCTCTCTCTCTGTGTGTGTGTGTGTGTGTGTGTGTGTGTGTGTAAAAACCAAAATCCATACAGGAAAAATGACTTACTTTAAAGCTACACAATTAAAACAATTAAAAGCCAAGTCCACCAGTTTTCCCAGTCATCCTGTTCCACCTCCAAGCTCAAAAGTTCTTTCTTCTTTTTGATCTTTTAATTGTGTTTGCTTAAATGCCTTGATATTGGGTTTGAGTAGTCTGGATAGTTTTGAACTTGCTATGTGTCCACGGCGGCCTTCGAACTCCTAATTCTCCTGCCTCCACATTCCATGGACTGAGTGAGAGGTCGGGCCTGTGCCACCACACCCAACTTTGTTCCTCTAATTGCATATCATTCTCTGCCTGTCCTAAGTCTGGATAATAAAGAGTTCCAAAGCCACATAACCCAAGGGCCTAGAGTAATTTATTCATGGAGAAACAATCTTACAGGAGTAGGGAAGGATTTGCTATTACAGAGAGAGATGAAGAAGAGGAAGGGAAAGATCAATTTTCAGAGGAAAAAGAAATACCCAGGTACGGGGAACAGGCTGAGAAGACTTCCAGAAGAGAGATGGCTGAAGGGATGGGGAATGGATTTGGAGAAGGTAATACTCTGGCCTGCAAGAGGATTGACTTTTCTGTAGAAGGGAAATAAGCTACAGGAGAAGAGAGAGACAGAGAGCAGCCAGGAGTAGGGTGGGCGAGCCAAAGAGGAAGACATATGGGGAGGGGGGTGGGAGGAGATGAGCGAGGAGGAGAGAACATGCCATGCAGCAGCAACACTGTTGGAGGCATAAGAGCCGCCCCCAGAAACGAAATGCCAGCATCTCTGGGCAGAAATTGAAATTGTCAGCACGCGCAGCCTTGCTCTGAGAAATAGTCACTTTTTCGCCCTTTCTAGATGATTCCCTATTCAGCATCATGAAACCTTCCCATGGAAACTGGGATGGCTTCATCCCTGCCATCTCTGGCCCCTTCCCTCGCCTCCCTACTCACATCCCACAGCAAGGGAAACTCAAGAGCAAACACGAGTCTAGCTTTCATATAAACTTACATGTTATAATAATGGAAGCGAGGCATCCCCCTTAGGAGAAGTGAGGCAGATATCATCTTTAATGATCATACTTCCTAAATATAATTTTCTACTCACACCTCAGTTATTAGTGTCAATAGGAACAGAGGCAGTGGCATAAAACAACTGAGATCAGATACGAATATCAAAGCTGACTGTGTTTTGAACACTTTCTTCCCAGGCCCTCTGGAAGGAGCTTCGGGTGTAGTCTCATTGAGCAGGTAACAAGAACGGTGAGATACGGTTAGTGTTACCTCTGATTGACAGCTGCAGAAGCAAGTTCACAGAGGTTTACAGACACTTGGCTGACCAGTGTAGGGACCAGGATGGTGAGGGGGCCTTCTGGCTTCTTGTCCTATACAAAGGGCTCCTAATCTCAATTTAACCAAAAACTGAGTGTTAATCTCTTTCCCCACAAACTTATTTTTATACTGGGGGTTATTATAAACCATTTTGGTCACCTTAATTTTTTCCTTATGCTATTTAAACAAAGGTGATCATAAATTGGACATAGCATAACTTAAAAACCATAAACAATCAACTTCTTTTAATTGTGCTTATATAAAGCAGAAGAAAAGTTAAGAATGCAGATGACCCAACATGTCAGCTTATACAGGACGTTGGATACCACTGCCCGCTCCTCACTTTCCCTACTGGCTTCAAAGGCTACCTCAGTTCAGCTGACTACCCCAGTCTCTCACCCTGCCTCCATCAGGCCTGTCTCTTTTGCCTGACATGGTCCCTACACTTCCCTCCCATAGTCGTGGGTGCTCAGTTTGAATCACACCTTCCTCTTCTCTGCATGCTCTCCTGAGAGAGCGCATCTTCTCTTAGCCAGGCATGCGACAGTTGTGCCAGCTCAATGCTGACGAATATCAAATCTGGAAGTTCACGTTCATAGCTGTAGGCACTGCAAGATACCCCAAGGAGCTTGTCCAGCCTCAGCTCAGAGTGAGCTGCATCTTCTGTGAGAACAGGTTCCTGTGTGAACACCTCAACTCCCCTCCATGTGTTCGCTTATCAGTAATCTAAGAGCCTGTTTCGATTGTTCAAGCCTGTGTTAACACTATACAGGAAATTACCAGATTTAAAAGTAATTCAACATTCTCTAACTATGTTTGTGATCCCCAACTGGTCTACTATCTATCTATCTATCTATCTATCTATCTATCTATCTATCTATCTATCATCTATCTATCCCTCTCATCTTTTTCTCTAAAAACCAAGACCTAGAAAGAATAACTGACTTGATTTAAAGCTACACAATTTGAACAATTAGAAGCCGACTCCCAAGATGGCGCCCTTCCAATATAGCCCATTGTCTTCGAAAAGAACGGGGCTCTTCCCTGTGACCCCATACTCTCTTGTCATCTCTTCTCCCCAGTTCCATTAGGAGATGTCGATCCCAGCTTAACCTTCTCTGTCTAAATCTTTGTTCATATGATTATTCCCACTTCAAGAAATGTCAGCTTCTCAGATTTTATATTGTGCATTCGTTGAAGTCTAGGTGGAATACCACTACCTCCACTTTCTTCAAAACGTTTCAGGTTCTGTAACTTCAGTCAATACAGGCAGGTCCCTCCTCTATAACCCAGGAGTCAGATCACCTTTTGGAAGCGCTTCATAATACTCTGTCTCTCACCTTTACTCAACATGTTTGTGTAGACCGACTTTGCTTCTTGAACTGAACTTGACTTATGAAGTACATTCTATCATGCCCTCCCTGTTGTGCTGTGCTTTACACTGAAGACAGCTCTGGGCTGGAGTAGACACTTCACCAATTGTTTACAATGTAAAGAATCTAAGAATAGAACCTAACGCCACGCATCCAAAAACCCAAAGGAAATCAAGCCCATAGATAATGCAAAGCTTCATTTCACAATTAGCTCAAGTTAACTCGCTCATTCAACAGCTGCACAATGGAGGCTTGTTCTAAGCGTCCTCCTGATGCGGAGCCAACCATCCAGGCGGAGGAAGACCCGTGCAAGTGTAGGTTAATCAGGGTTGGAGGTAGAATGGAAAGAAGTGGGCAGGTCTGAGGTGTATTCCATCAGAGACATGGTAACATTCTGAGACTGAGTGAAGGCAATGGGGGAGGAGGAGGAATCAAAGTGATACAGGCACTCCTACCACAGGCAATGGAAGGGCAGCATACCAGCCTCTGCCATGCAGATAGGTAAGAGAGGCTCATGAGGTCTTCCATGAAACTTCAGTCCTCGGAATGCTGAACAATCCCATGGCGGGCACTGTGTCAGATGGTGCTGACCCCCAACACCACTGTTTCATGACCATCACCCTGATTGTCAGAAGATGGAGTTTCTCAGAAAGGCAAAGCTCCTCCCCAAGAAACACCCCAGAAGAGGATGGGGCAGCAAAGGCGCTCAGGTCGGCACCGGCTAAGCAGATGGAGTAACTGCAGCTTAGCGTCTGTCGAGGAAGCAAGAACAGAAGATGAACCCTTCAATCAAAGAAAATCAAATTTAACCTATTTATTTTCTTTTATCGAGTGAGTCGAAAGTGTGGCTGAGAGAAGAACTAAGATCAATTCAAGAAAAGAGTGCACCCAGTGCCGTAGATACAGGCTTCCACCGAGGCCCTTAATCTCCATTTCCCTCCGGGCGTGTGGTCAACTGCTGTACAATCTGTGATATGAATCAGACTGGGGTTCCTGTTCAAGCCTCCTCCCTGAGCACAGCTCAAGGAAACAGCCCAATCCTTCCTGTTTTGAAAGAGTCAAAGAACTTCAGAAGTAGAAGAAACAGAAGGTGCCGCTCTTCCAGATTCATTCTTTCCAAGCAAGCACATCTCCTGTGATACTATGAGGAAACCGGCAAAGATGAATGTCTTGCCTGCCCGATGCAACACCACCGACCTTTTGTGAAGCTGGGGAAGTGCCATGCTTTCCTACCTCTTGATGAGCTACTTTCCACCACAAGACATTGTGTTGGTGGTATATGAAGAAGAGGGAGCCTGAAATGGCCCCTTCTGAGATCAGGCTGACAGGATGCAGGGAGGACCATGACCAAGCCAAAGTCTCAGTTTTCTACGTGAGGTCACCATTGGTCCTTCATCACGTGGGTAAAATGGTCCAGGTGAAAAGTGACATATTTTTGAGTGGACGGTGGTTAAGATGATTCTATGATATGGAAAGGAATGCAGAGAAGCTTGTTAAAGAATCTAGGCACAGGCTGATGGATGTAAGGATGATGGCAGGGGAGAGGGACTTCACTTAGGAGCACTGTGTAGGGATGACAGCAGTCTGACCAGCTGATACATAAAAGGAACGAGGGGCAGGGAGGACCTGCTTCCAAGTCCATGAGAGTAATGATAAGGCATAAGGCCATGTGGACATTCTCTTATAAAACAAACGGTGAAAATTCAAAGCCTTCATTTTCCTATGGGTGAATCTGCCAAATCACTTTCACACATGAAAGAGAGAACATTTCATCTTTACAGAGAGTGATAAGCTTTCCACTCCACAGGCACAGCCCAGGCCTTTCGTTTCTCTGCTGCTTCATCTAGACATCTACCCCTTCCCCACTGAACTCTCGACTACTGACAGATTCTGGGGATGAGACAGTTACTGGCTTCAGTTGTGTGCCCAGTAGTGAACCCACCAGGCTGCAATGGCCAGTTCCAAACCTGTGATCACACAGACAGCCCTGGTTAAAAGCAGTGTGTCATAAAACAAAAAGATGTAAATGTGGAAGACAGATTTGTCGCAAGAATGGGGGATGGAAGAGGGGAGAGGGAAATTGTCAAAGGACAAAACTTTCATAAAAATGGTGGTGCCTGCCATGCACTGAGACCTACCTAAGGTGACTTTAAAAATGAATGAGACGTTCCGATCCATCAGCATCCCACAGATATTTTCAGTTTGAAATACGTGCACATCAGACTGCTACAACAGAGCGAAGAACAGAGGAGAATGGGGACATAGATGGAAGGCACAACATGGACCAATTAATTGTCAGAGACAGCTTCACAGACTAGGACACACTTGTGTTGCATCTTAAAGGATGCTTCCACACTGCCCTAGGGATAAAAAGAAAGGGGCATGAATGACAAGAGCTGGTGCAAGGGTGGGGGGCAGCAGACTCGCTCTCATGTTTAGAGAGCGGTTGGCCATGGCACCTTTGCCAGCTGCTGTTACTAGATCTCATACAGTGTATGTTGAGGAAATTGAAAGATGTGAAAGTTAAATAGCATTGGTCCAATCAGCAAGGGCAGGTACAGATGTCCCCGAGGCTGGCCGGAGACTCTAGGTTTCATCTTGCTCATGGAAGGGAGCCACCAGAGATTTGAGGGGAAATGAGTTTTCATTTCTAGATATGCACTTCTCTTTCAGGCACAGCACGCTAAATTCTTATTTGATTTGACAAGGCAGAGAGGCTACAGCGTCTTCCTCCTGCAGATGTGGTTTGAGAAGATGACTGGAGTCCTGTCACAGTCTCTATCTACAAAAGTGAGGCTCTCAAGTTGCTGGGTTTCATCATCAGCTCCCTGCAAAGGCATCATCGGGACTTATGCCATGCTTTTGGAACTGGCATCTGAGCAGGCCCGAGTTCTTTCTCCATCCTTCGTGAGAAAATGAAGAACATAGCTGAGGAATTTTTGGGCATGTGTCCCTTCTGGAAGACAACCTCTTTTCCTTGAAGTAAACTCACAGGAGCAAGGTTTTTTCTCTCTCATAGCACACTGCTGTCAGGTTAAAGTATGCCATCCTCCTGCCAAGAGGCTGGTACCCCTGCAGCAGCATCCGTGGCTCTTGCAATCTGGACTAGAGGCATGTTCTGGGACCCTGCCATCAGGGGCTCTGTGCCTGGGCACTGAAGGCTATGCGTTGACCTTGCTCATGCCTGTCATGTCTTCCCCATCAGTGAGATCCTGTTCCTTTATGTCTCTTGTCAAATTCTTTTCTTTTTTTTTATAGATGCATTCCAAGTTGCTTACTAATAACCAAAATGACTGGTTTTGACAGCTGGTACAGCCATGTAAGTGGGCTCCCTTCCCGGGACTCAGGAGGAATGGAAGATACAAGATTCTTTTATTATTATTATTATTATTATTATTATTATTATTTCTGGAAATAATAGATAAGCAAGTCTGGGGATGACAGACCAACAGACTTAGCATGTGTGTCCTCTACACAAGATCAGAAAGATCTGGGGGAACGGAATCAGTGTTGTGCTTTCTGCCATTTTCTACTTCCGAATTTTACCTTTGTAGTAGAAGAAAGAAACATTCGCCAGTCCTTCTAGCACTGAGACCCATAACTAATATGGTCATGGCAAAGAGACACAAGAGATGGCAGGTGACCATCTGATGCTCCAATATACCCTTGTCCTTCCAGAAGGCCAGATAGCATTTCTGAGTCCTCCTCTTTGAGTGAACTTGCACGCTTGGAAGTATAGAAGCAATTGTGGGCAGGAGATCACGCCAGCCAGGAAATAGAACTATAACGTGCACACGGCATCAGCGAATGCCCACGGGCTCTGAGCATCATGGTCTGAGAGTTCAGTGTGGCTGCTCTCCCTCTGTCAGCCATCTTTTTTTTTTGTTTTTTTGTTTTTTTTTTGTTTTTTTGTTTTTTCGAGACAGGGTTTCTCTGTGGCTTTGGAGCCTGTCCTGGAACTAGCTCTTTAGACCAGGCTGGTCTCGAACTCACAGTGATCCGCCTGTCTCTGCCTCCTGAGTGCTGGGATTAAAGGCGTGCGCCGCCATCTTGAACTCACAATGAAGAATTTGTGCGTTTGAATACGAAATCCAGAAATGCTTATAAGCAAACTGCTAAATACATACTTCCGCTGGCAGCGCCTGGCATTAAGTAGTGTGTAAAATAAGAATGCCACTGTCTGCCTGTGAAAGATATTTTCCCATCAAACCTCAAGAAGCCAGCTGAATATTAGAATATGCTACACGAGAAATGCCTGGCTGATTCCAAAAGGAGAGCAAGCACTGTAAAGTAATTAATAAATGCTATTTACGAGCGGTGATTAGCGCTTTTCTCGTGGTGTGCTATGGGTGAAGGGATGCGGGAAAGTTCATCTAGACACCTTGATTAGGAACCTGGATTTGTTGCAGAACAAGGACTCTAGATTCACCCCCTCCTACTCATTCCGTAAAGTCCAAAATATGATGGACTTGAGGATCTGATGCAAAAATCTTGCCTATTTCAACCAGCTATCTCTACGAGACATGGTGGGGGGGGGGGGATGACTGGGTGGGTGGAGGCCAGGCTGAAACCAATGGCAGCAATCACCTAATGATACCTCTGTGGTGAGCGTGCCTGGAGGCTCTGCCATGATTTTCTCCAACAAATCACAGAGAACTAACAAGAATAATGCAGTATTTTTTTTCCTTTGTCTTCTTATTCTTTGGCAAAACATAACGTCTCCCCAAGTCTTTATTCAGACACTTGGCATTTGCCTGTTCCGCAAATGCAATATTCCTTAATTGTGTTTCTTAATGCAATTACAGAGCTATGCTTTGGCCTTGCTGGTTCACAGAAGCATGCCAGGACTGAGCCCAGTCGGAACTATAAAAATTTAAATGCCATACGTTATAAAAGTACGTTGCAGTCCGTGCCACCATGGGATCAGGATCAATGTAACTACCTCATCCAAAGAAGGATGTGGCTGGGGGTGCTGGGGAAGATGGACATCTCACTGTCTCCTTACTATGTTCCCCACCTTATTTCTTCCTCGTTCTAAATGCTATTTTCCCTTTCCTTCTCTAGCACGCTAGCCTGCCATTACATTAAATATAATAACAGTGTAGTAATACAAAGAACATCATTTTCTAGCACTAAAGACTCTCATTTTAAAGGCACTCGTGTGCTCCAACATCTAGAAAAGCATCAATTTCTCACCAAGGCCGGGACACACACCATCCTGGATGCTTTGAAGTTCAGTGATGTTTGTGCTTGTAGTCTGTATACCGGTTGATGTTCCTGCTGCCAGCCAGAAGGACAGAAACTCATCCTTCTGCATAAATAGACCCAGAGTGCCAGCTAAAGGGACAAAAGCCATGAGCGGATCAAAGTCACCACTCATGAGATAAGCCTTCACAGCCTGTACCCTTTCCAGAATTGGAGGTTCCCAACACGAGCGACAATTACTAGTTTTAGATTGGTCTTCAGGAGAGAATCAAGAAAAACGATTTCTTCATGAGCACCAGATTCCAAATCCATGCAAATGCCATCTCATTTAACCCCGTTCTGTTCATCTGGATCACACAAATGACAACCCTGTATTCCTAAGCTCCTGGTGGCTCTTTAGAATCAACCTTCGAGCTCCAGTGCACACGAGCCCCCCAAGACCTTACTTCTTCACAGTCTTTCTGAGTTAGACTTTGTGCTAGGTCAGGCCCTACCTCTGGACAGAGGTTCCTCATTCTTCCTAAGTTCCTTCCTGCATTTTGTGACAAGAAGCACTGATATGAGAATTCAAATCACAGGGAAAGGAAAACAGCAGCACAGCAGGCAAGGAAGCCAGCCTGTCAACACTTCCCCGTGGCTGTTGACTCATTACCAGGTGGTAACAGTTTAAAAGACTGCTCTATCTTAAAAAAAAAAAAAAAATGTTAGCTGCTGATGGTGGCAGCAAATCTCCTTTGCTTGGTATAAGGCACTGGCCACCACTCTCCACCTCTAACACCTACTGCTACCCTACAAGCCTCTGCAAAGAGTCGCGGGCTGCAAATCTCCCGCCAGCTGCCCTGCCCTTGCTTTGTAGCGCACAGTAGGCACTAGCCTGGTACTTGTGACTGATGAGAAGGACTGATCTGCAAAAAGCCGAGCCCTTGGAGAAAGGCTCAGAATATCCCAGAATTCTATCTGCGCCCGCCCGGTGGGTTAGTTTGGGTATTGGGCTGCACTGGGAAGGAAGCGCATCTCTAAGGAGTGTGCCGCTAGAGGCCGCTCTAGGTCAGACTCTCACTTAAACCTGCTCCGAAGGGAAATCGCATCCATGGGAAGAAGCGCAGAGTAGCACCGGGAGTCATGGCAACACCATGGCTCCTATTTTTAAACTTGTGGGTGAGTGAGCACACCAAGTGTGTGTGTGTATGTGCATGGGGGGAGGGACTGGGATGCATCTCGGCGGACTATTCTCTCTCTCACGCACATTTGAGTTTTCAGGGGCTAATAATCTGGGATCGGGAGGTCAACAGATTAAAGTAGAAGATGAGACGTCAGAGAGTCTGATTTTCTCCTTAACTTCACTTGTCTGGTCTCAGTCACAAAAGATCCTTCAGGTCCTCTGTCAGGAGCCCCAGAAAATTCTGGATAGCTTCAGCCAGCCTCCTTTTTAATTCTTGGTTCCAGCCTCTTGGGTGATTCACTTTGTGTAGCCAGAAGAATAAGTCAAAGCCTACAAATTAAAGAAAGCTTTTTGTGGATGCCCCACTCCTCCCGAGGCCAGTCAAAGTGGATGCTGGATGGCGTTTGTATTGCCCAGAACCTGCTCAAGTGTCCGTATATAAAAGGGAGTGTAAACACCTACTGCATGTGCTATCCAGTGAAACAAGAGTAAATGGCATGCTGGGAAAAGCAGAAAATTGGCCCCCACCTGTCAGTTCTGTTTCACCCTCAGCAATATTCTCCCTCCCCGACTTCTTTGGCTGTATCTACACCTCAAACAAGTCTAAACTTAGGTACCTAACTGTCAAAAATGAACAGCGGCATTCGAGGGCATTTGTAAATGAAGACAGAGGTCAAGGGCTTGTTTTGTCTCATCACATTAGCCATGACAGCATTTTCAGTGTTTCTCTGACCTCTCCGAGCCCCAACAGATTCCAGAAAAGGGCCTTCGCATCCTCTCTCATCGTAAGACTCTCGGGTGTGCGGTGATTGTGTGTGCTTCTCCACATACGGGACAAAGAACTCAGGAACATACAGGGACAAATTAAGCAAGTTACATCATCCCTCCTGTGTGAAAAGGAAGATGCCCGCAGCCTCATAGGAAAGCACACCAGTGAGGATGTGGCATCCCCAGTATCGCTGTGGACATCTTCAACTTCCATGAACTAGATGTCACTCCCAGGCTTGCTCTGGGTCTGCCATGGTCTAGCAGAGGTGTGTGTGTGTGTGTGTGTGTGTGTGTGTGTGTGTGTGTGTGTGTGTGTGTGTTAAGTAGGTGAATGTGTTCATTTGTGTGAGGGTAGAAACATGAGTGTGGAAATTAGAGTACATCCTTGGTTGTCAGTCTTCACCTCCTTCTTTGAGGCATGGTCTCTTGTTCCCTGCTGTGTATAAGCTGGCCTGGGAATTTCCAGGGATTCTCCTGCCCCCACCCCCACCTTCCATTCTACCAAAAAAGTGCTGGAATTACAGACACCACACACTACTGCCTCCAGCATCTTATGGGTTCTTGGGATTTGAACTCTGCGTACCAAGTACTTTACACACCAAACCGTCTGCCTAGCCCAAGGAAGAAAATTCTTGATGTTAAGCCAGTCTGTCCTTTGGAATAATGCTGTGCCCATCCACATCAAAATCCCTCACATTTAAGTCAGCCTTACAGAAAGGAAGTATTTCGAGGCAGATGGACAACCCAGGGCCTAGTGCCTTAGACCTTTGTGCAATGTTGGTTTGGAAGTCCATCTGCAAGACAAGTGTGAATGTGGCTGGCTCTGCTGGATCTCCAATTTTTCCTGAAAAAATGGAGGCAGTAATGCCCTGGGCAGTGCTCTCCAGATTAAACGACTATACAGAGCAGTTGGCACATAGTAGTCATTCAAAGCCTTTTTTTAAAAGTAATTTTTCTAAATTGCTGAAGCTCAGTATTTTTTTAACTACCCAGCCTCTTTTTTTCTGATTATAGGAAGTCTTTTAATGGAAATTTTTATAAAGGTAAGATAGAGCTCTTGGGCTCCTGAAACCAAGGATAATCAATATAATTTAAGTTCCTATTGATGACTTCACAGTGACTATACTGTTTTGCTACATGGAGATCATTTATACTTCCTGGATGTATTTGAGCTTTCCTGCCAATGGTCTTCCCACTGTGCTTTTCAAGGTCTTTCTCTGGGTTTCCCTGTTACCTTCCCCGCTCCAGCAGTCCTGTATTAAGGCTGTCAGCTGCCTACCTGATCCCCAACACTGTTTCTGTTATTCCGAAGCTGTTGTGTTCTGGGAAGTCACACAAGCACATATTCCAGAGACAACTCATTGCCTAACAATGATGCTCTCGGGTTCACAGACCCTTGGTTGTTTTCTTTAACCTGAGCCTCTCACTGGACCAGTTAGGAACTAAACTACTCAGTTGTCCTTGCAGCTGGCTGGACCTACAGACTACTTTCTGGACAAGAAGCTGCAAGTGAAAAATGGCAAAGCCAGGAATCTCCTGAAAAGAGAAGAACGGAATGTCTTTTTGTTCTTCACATTGACCTAACCACTGAAGTATGGAGTTCTGGCAGCCATCTTGAACAGGAAAATGATGGTCACACCCAAAAGGGAACTAGCAGGAACTGGGCCTGGGGAGTCACACAGCTACCATGCGGTTCTGGACAGGTATCTGAATATGGTTTCATATAAATGGGGTTTTGGACACTGTGAACAGAAAATTATGGTAAGTTGGCTCTGAGTTAAAAACAATCTACAAGAATTTGCTGTCTGTGATGTTAGTTCAAAGTGGTTTCTGCTTCCCTCATTGGTTATCTCTAGATCTAAGAGCTGGTTGAATAAGCGACTCCCACCATCACCAAATAAAGGACCAGGTCTACGAGTGAAGACTTGAAAGATGTGGCACCAGAGGGGTGCAGATATGAGGGCCCCGCATTGCCTGTGGAGACAGTATTTCGACTAATGGTCTATACCATATTCATCTATAATACACACTCTACTTTTTCTATCTACATAATAGGCAAGAATGTGCCCCACCACTCAAACCCTTGTAACAGTTAAATACATTCTGATAGCCTTCGATTGTGCTATGTTGTCTTAAGCAAGTACTTGGCAGATTTTTGTTCAAAGAGAAAGAAGAAGCGGGTGGAAGGAAAACACTAAGTAAAACAAGACATCCATGCTTTATTGGAAATGTATAAAGCCACTTGATCACCGAGTCTCTTTTCTCCCCCCATCCCTTTCTTTCTTCCAATACTGGGATTGCATCCAGGGCAAATGTTCTACCACTGGGCTATGTATCCCCAGCCCAGGTGTCCTCTCTTTTGACCAAACACTGAAAGGCTTTGGTTATCTAACTGCCGTCCTTATAACCATCAAGACTTAAAAACTAGAATCAAGTAAGAAAGGAGCTACCCTGCTAAGGTTTATTGGGGCGGGAGTGAATCCTGTCTTAAATGGTTCCTTCAAATTCTGTTCCCCAGTCAATACAGTCTTAGCAGTAGGAAGAACTAGGTAAATAACACTGACTCTTTTACCCACTTCTCTTGATGATGCACAACTTCATTTGACACATGCACACACAGGTGCTCATTGCACATGCAATAATCACGCAATGGCTCTGGGTGTGTGCACGCAAGGATTGCACAAACGGTCACTTACGAGTATAGACAGCCTACAATGCCCTTCAATGAAAGCCAACTAAGAAGAAGAGAAGGGCAGTAAAAGATCAATGAACAGCATAAACTCTAGGGGAAAGAAAAGATGAGGGAGGATAAAGGAAGAAAGGAGGTGGGTGTGAAGCCATAATGAATGAGGAGCTGCAGCCGGAGCAGGGGGGGAGCTGCGGGCAGCCCCCGGCCGGCTGCTGATGCTGGAAGCTGGACAAGAGGGAACAGACTTGGGCAGCGGGGAGCTCTAATCTGTCAGCAGCAGTTCCTCCATGTGTGAGCAGCCTACCAAGCTTGGGAACTGGTGCCAGGCCGGGTGTGCTCATCCCTCCAGACCCTGCCAGAAGATGGTGTGCCACTGGAGAAGCGTTGAAAGCCCAGGAAAGGCTCTTGGTCTGCAGCTTATACTAACCTAGCCCTTCCCTGGTTTCTACCCGAGCGGTAGCTGCAGAACTGTTTAAGGCACCATAGCAGCCATCCAGAATGCCCCCTTTTTCCAAATCCACATTGGGCACGTCAGATACTAGTGAACTGTCTCTAGGACATGGCCACCTATGCCCCTGTCTGTGCCACCAGAGATGAAGCAAATAAGTCTACAACCACTATTGGTCTAAAACACACAAGGTCTTATATGGCTCAAAGGCTATCTGCCTCCACTGCTCTTGAGACACCATTGTTTGCCCAGCTAACCACAGCCAGCTGGGGTCCAGTGCTCACTCGGGTTTTCAGCCCATATCCGTAGCCATAAATGACAGCCTCCTAGCTTCTTGGAAACCCCCACCCAGCCGTCTTATATCCTCTGGTGGGAAGAGAGCAGACAGAAAAACAGCTCCCACGCAATCTCTGAATAATGCCAGCTTCAGTTCTAGCTAAATGTGAACGTGTGCCTAGTCTGGGTTAAGAAACCAAGGAACATTGAGAGACCATGGGGGTGCAGTCAGGTCAGAGCCAAAGGCACAGCCAAACTGAGCTCCTGGTCAAGCAAGGGAGTTTACCATTGTTCCAGACATCAGGACCCCCTAGTTTCCCAGCCTCCCAACCTTTAATGGTGAGTGACATCTGAGAATCTATTCTTAAGTTCATGAAATGCATCCTTGTGCCATTTAACAAGAAGACACAGATGGAGATAGGCTGGATTAGATGAGCTCCAGCCGTGCAAAGGGAGGCCAGGCTTTCCACACACACAGGAGCAGTTGGGCCGTGGGTCAACAGACAGATGCAGACCTGCCGTGGCTGGAGATCCCTGGGCTCTCCAGGTTCCTAAAAATACATGGTGGTCAAAATTACAGCACTGGGAGGCAGAGGCAGTTGGATCACCATGAGGTCGAGGCCAGCCTGTTCTACATAGTAAGTTCTAGGCCAGCTATTTTTGTTATTTGGGCTCCCCCCCCCCACTCTAATGGTCCCTGTGCTTGTTCATGCTCTTACCTAATTTGCATTCACCAGCTACCTACTTATCATCTACTCTTTTAGGGACACAGGCATTCATTTAACACAAAACAGGCAGCGTTTGAAATTGACTAGGAAGTGAAAGTTAGGAAAATCTTTGAAGACAAGCCGAAGGCAGGCTGTCTGTCAGGTGTCATAGAGGGATGCAGAAGAGTAGAAAGGGACAGGGGATGCTAGGAAGCAGGGGAGGACTGGATACACTTTTAAACCTGGTGATCAGTGGATGTTTCTTGAGGTCTTTTGCATCAGGAGTGTTCTGTATGTCGAATAGCATGACTCCGAGTCCACAGTAAGAACACCCATGGTGCCTGGTTGGTGCACACTGTAGTTCAGTGTGCACAGTGTGCATAGAATACTTCTCTTCTTAGCCCACCCCATTGCTTCCAGCTCTGCTTTCTCAGACATAGAATTTCTTCTGCTGAGTGAGATCTGCTTACTCCACCAAGAGCCACTGTCCTTCTCTGATTGTTTCTTCCACCCCCAGGCTGTTCCATCCTTTTCCCAAAGATGGGTAGCATTGTCTCTTCCTCCAGGCACACGGTGTCCTTGCTCCATTGTTCTCAGTGAAGCAGACCCTTGCCCTACTTACCTTCTTCTTCACCTTAACCCTCTTATATGTCACCTTTGTAAAGAAGGAGGAAGGACAGAATCAAGGCAAGAAATGGAAAAGTAAGAGAAAAATCAATAAATTATACCTACATTGTGGGTAAATTTTAAATTTTACAAATAGACCATAGAATAAAATAATGATCAAGGGAATAATTGTGTAAAGGCCTCAATATTAAGCCTGGGTGAATGCCTAGGAGGAAGAAAACAGTCACTTGGGGCTGGAGAGGTGGCTCAGTGGTTACCAGCACTTCCTTTCCTTGCAGTGGACTGGAGTTTGGTTTCTAATAGCAATGGCAGGTGAATCACAACTTCCTGTAACTCCAGCTCCAAGTGATCTGATGCCCCTCTTCTGGCTTCCTCTGGCACCTACACTCATACACAGACCTACATATAGACACACATGCAATTACATAATTATATTTTTCAAAAAATCACCCGACTGGAATAGTCTGCTCTATCTCTAATATAGAGGAAATAATAATGCATCCAACGGTTCCTCACATGTGTTTTGTCATGCCTGCACTATAAGCGCTGAATATATCCTTTGGGGTAGTGAAGAGACCCTTCAGTCATGTCCTCTCGTTTACAAGTCCTCTTAAGCCACTGAGTGGATAGAGTCTCCCTCCCAGTACACACAGGTGGCTCTGGTTTTTTCAAAACATTTTATATGAGAATGCTTTCTGTAGATTTCTTGGTGCCTTTGTTTGGCAAGGTTAAGGACCACTACAACAGCTCCTTCAGCTATAACTGTACATTCACATAACCTTTCACATGATTAACATGGGGAAAGATGAAGCTGTATAAACTGAATCCATATATTTGCCTTACTGCCAATCTGCCTATGCTTGGTGCTCAGTGAACATTTAATACCAACTAAAATGGAAATGACCAATCAGTTCTCGTTCCTACTGTGTAAATCCAATGGCTTCAATTCTTCATTTCTTAACCTCCCTGCAATTTCCAGGCCAAGAGAGTCAAGTGGGTATCCCACGAGAACAGCTAGCTATCATCACTAGCTAGCTGATTCCAAAAGCTGAGCATCTGCCACAAGGTTGCAGGAAGATTATATTCATCACAGCTCAGTTAATAAGGACCGAATGGTGTACCTCTCTTCGTATCCCTGCCTCAAAGTCACACTAGTCCCCATTCCCCAGTGGCCAGGCCAGGAAGAGTCCAGTCCTTTTGCTATGGCATCATTCACTGGGAAGGAACAATGCCAGGAGGGTGCAAAGCCAGTGCTGAATAAGAACGCTGAAGACACCAGGGGAAAAATCGTTAGGCGAGATTCATAAGAAGATGGCTATATTAAGATCCATCTATCTCAGATAGCATCTGCTCTTTCTCCGAGTTCCATACGCCGCTGAGCAGAGAGAGCAGAGGCACTGGGTTCTTGGGATTTAAAAAGAGCCCAGAATTACATGGCAGGTGCACCATCACCTGAGTGACAGAAACGGACCATCAGTGTATTAACCAGTACCCTGAGAAGGAAAATGGCCATGAACTCCCCGAGGACGGGTAATGAAAGAAATATAGACCCATGCCTACTAGTAGCTGGCAATTCTTCTCTAGCTCAGGAACACTGAGACAGGATTAAAACAATGGCGCTCGTCACTTCCTTCCAAATGTTTCAGAAGGCCTGGTATGGAAAGATTTTGTAGACTTTTCTCAGTAGCGGGCCCATCGCTAGCCACAAGAAATTCTCCAGCTCTTCCAATCAAATGAATTTCCCAGTTGGAATAAATCCCTCTCAGCAGGCCCTTCATTATGGCAGGGCATTGTACTGTATTTACTAATAAGGCATAAATGGATATGACAGGGTTCCAAGGAAAATTAGTTCTTATTAATGTACAAATTAGAGTTGCCAGATTAGCAAGTAAAAAGCCAGGAGGCCTGTTAAACTTGAATTTCATATAAATAACAGCTATTCTTCCCGGGGAAGTACATCCTGTGCAGTATTTGAGATGGACTCACACCAAGATCATGAGTTCCTTGTTTATTCGGGGTTCCCTGGGACGCTTTGCTTGTTTGTTTCACTGGTGATTTTTGAGATGGGGTCTCACTAGATAGCCTGGTTTGGACTCATACAAGTCCTGTTTCACCCTCCTGGGGTCTGGAATTAAAGACATGAACCACCATGCTTGGTTTATGTGTGTAGACAGGTAGGGAGATGGAGGGAGGGAAGAGGAAGAAAGGGAGGGAGGGAGGAAGAGAGAGAAGGAGGCAAGGAAGGAAAAGAGTAGTGAAACTCTCCAACCAATCCAAACCTTCTCCAGAAATAATCACCATCTCTCCAGCTAGACAAGCTTCACCCAGGTCCGGTGTCATTGTAAAAGCTTAAACTAATACTTTTTTAATTAGCATTTTTATTGCGACCTGAAATGATGTAAGTAAGGGTCCTCTGGAGGACCATCTTTTTAAACTCTTCTTAGATTTTTAAATGCATGAATCATAAGTTTGTATCTGTCTTTGAGATTCAAGACCATCAGATGCTCCTCCCCCCCACACCCTCTACAGTGTGTGGTAAGTGTGCATACATGTTCATGCATATGTGCTGCGTGTACAAATATATATGCACATACTTAGAGGCATGTATAGAGCCCAGATGTCAACATCTGTTGTTTCCCTCGATTTCTTGCTAACTTAGTTTTTGAAACAGGATCTTCCCCTGGACCTGGGTCTCAGTGATTTGGCATGACTAGGTGGCCCACGAGACACAGGGTTCTTCTGGCTCTGCCTCCTCAGGATTAGGATTACAGGCACACATCACCAAGTCTGGCCTTCCTCGTGGGTGTTAGGGATCCAAACTTGCACTTTACTGAATGAGCCATCTCTCTTGTCCCTCACATCGTTTCTTATCCTGGCTCCTAAACTCAGGACGGAGAAATTTGCCACACCTAGCAAGAAAGCCACGGTCTGGCGGGATATAAGCGAGAACTCCAGCTCCTCTTTCGTTTCTGGGAGGACGGAGCCTAGAGTGAGGAGAGAATCCCCTTTCCTGGTCTCCATTCCTAACACTCTCTGGCATTTGGGATGAACCTACCTTCCACAATCCTCCAAGGGAGCCAACCTTGCTGGGTTGCCATTGAGAAAAGAGCCGCCTGCTAAAGTGTCCTTCCTCCTCATCCACTGGCCAACCATTTTGCAGCCATTTCATTTGCTAGATTTCCTGCTGGGGCTCAATAGTGTGGCTGCTCCGTTTGTTATTTAAAAGAGTGACCCTAATGAGCCCAGAGCTCTGAAGAGGGGCAAGCCTTATTTCAGCAAGTGAGAAGAGCTAAGATAAAGGGTGCCTAATTGAAGCCCAGGGAGGTCTCCAGACAACCATGCCTGGTGACAGTACCTTAGGCCAGGGGATAACTCTTTATGTCCCAGCTAGTTAACCCATGCTTTTCTGAACTCACAAACTAACCGACTAAAATATCCCTGGCAGAGGCTGCAAACTGGAGCCAAGAGCCACCCAAAGCTCTACTTGAAAAGAAAGGGGAATGGAAGATGTGGAGAGGAAGGCAGGACACTGTGATGTGCATGAAGAAAATCTGGGAACAGCTGTCTAGCTGGCAGGGAGACACTTAGGGGAAGGGTCTGAGGCAGGAGAATATTACCACCAAGTGGAGAAGTGGGAGGGCAGGCTGAGGCCACTGCCTGAGCCACATATTAGAGAAATCAGGCGACAGTGGACTCCCTCTGCTGGGCTCCTCCTGCTCTTTCTCCTTCTTCCTGAAGCCGGCAGCTTTGGGACCAGTCTGCATGTGTAGCCTTGCTTCTGGTTGGCTACACTTGAGACAATGGGAAGGCACATTTGAGGATCATTAGTATGTTCTTTTTTTTTATAAGGGGTGATATTTTTGAGATAAGACTGTAGTCTAAGCTAGTCTGGAACCCATTTTGTAGCCCGAGTTGGCCTTGAACTGACACCCTGCTCTGAGCTAAAAGTATCCTTCAGAGTGATATTGGCTCCTCATCTTGATTTACCTATAAGGGAAGAGCTCAAATGAGAGCTGGGAATGGTAACCATCCTAATGGATAACATGAGGCCTCTCGGTCCCAAGAAATATTGAACAAAGGTTAAACCAGTGGTGGTCTCAGGGTATGGATAGAGCCCAGGTCCCAGAGGTGACATTTACACTCAAGTGTAAGATGAGCTAAGCCAGAAATAATGTATCTGAAGGTTGTTGTTTGCCCTGGGGGAAGGTTGAAGACAAAGGTGGGCAGGCTTGAACTGTTTCTCCAGGCTTAACATTACGTTCCCTTGATTTGTGTTTGACAGATGTTTTAGTCTCAGTAGTCCGTGGCCTTTAGCTTTGGTTCTAATCAGCAAATACTTGGGAAACTAACATGAATCAGATTTGAATTGAACACTAAAAATAACAGAAGAATGTATGGGTTTACAGAACCAACTCAACGGGAAGGTTTCCCACCTTGGAAAGAGCAGCCAGGCAGGACACAGCCTCTGCACAGAGGATGCGCACTGAGTCCTAGAGGACCTCACTCTCACCCTCCCTATGTCACATGCTGTGTTGGAATATGGACAGAGAAAAGGAAAGAATAGAAAGGGGCTGCTTGCTCTCCTAGAACTTCCCTTCCCAAGGTCCCTTCATCAGGAAAGCATTAGATTTAGTGAAGGCATATAATGGGAACGTCAGTCCATGGCTTAGGAGGAAGTCAAGATGAATGGAGGCCTAAGAATGGACAGCATTGGGCAAGCAAAGGACAATCTGTGTGCATTTACTGATGCAGAGGGCCTGCTAGGGAGTGTTCAAAACAGAGTGAGGAAAAAAACCAAAAAAAAAAACCCAAAAAAATGGAGTGAGGAGGGCTAGAGATGCAGTTCAGTCGGCAGAGGGTTTGCTGAGCATGCGTGAAGCCCTGGACTTGATCCTCAGCGCCACACACACCTAAACTAGATGTGTGTGTTGGGGGGGGGGGTATGGCTGTGGTCCCATGCAGGGTGGTCAGGAGTTTAAGGTCATCATCCCTGGTCTACATTACAAATTCCAGCCTGGGGTACACGATGAGACCCAATGACAGAGAGGGGAGTCGGCAGTGAGAGAGACTGAGCCAGCAAAGGGTTTTCAAAGTCAACAGCTGAAGTGTGTTCGGCACTCTTGTAAGGTCACGCCAACGGGAGAGCCGGTTTTGCAGAGACAGGCAGGACCCATGCTGTGTGACACTTTATAAACCACATTAAGGAGATACTTACTTATTAGAACCTGCAGTAAAAAGCCGTTGGCAAGCAGTAAGCAGGCAGGTGATGAAATCATTGCAACACAGATTGAAAGAAGCAGAACCGGGTGCAAGGGAGGCTGCAGCAGCACAGATATGGGCTGGAGTGTGGCAGGGAAGATGAAGACGCAGCAATGGCATTGCAGAGATACCGGGAGACTTAAGTCCACAAGGAACAGCACCCTGGCCATGAGCTATCAGGGACACACAGGACTAAGGAGATCTTGGGAATTTAATTTCATTAATATACTAATAGGATGTATCTCAGATAGTATAAATTTGTTTAGAAGATGGAAAAGGAGTGGGAAAAGAGATGAACAATTCAACTTTCCAGATATGAGCTCCCAAAACTCATGGTATCAAACGAATATCGTCTCCAGTTTAAAATACTAACTGAGATTCAGGCCTGGTGGTACAGCCCTGTAACCCAAGCAACTTAGGAGACTGGGGTGGAACAACTTGCAGGGTTGTCTGGGTTATAGAGAGAATCAAAGCCAGTCTAGGCAACGGAGTCAGATCACAACCCAGAAGAAACAAGGTGTGTGAGCTGAAGCCATTGCTCCGTGGTATAGCCCTTGACTCTCACGCAGGGCCCTAGGTTCAATTCCTAGTACCTTAGGAAAAAGATGGTATCAAATGTGAACCTGGGGTGATGGTGTGACCAGAGATGTAAACTCAGGGAATATGCGGGTATTGAGTCCAAGGCCAATAGTACAGAAATGAGCAGCTCTAAGTAAGACAAAGCCCCCTAGAATGAAAGGAGACTGTACCAGGGATCCTAAGATGGGAAACCTGAGAGAAATAGGGGTCAACCAGGACCTTCTGTACCAAGGAGAGATGGGGGAGGAGTGGAGCTCACAGCAGGAGGGGATTAGGGTTGAAAGGTCGCAGTTATGGCCACATTGAGGCTGCTTTTCATTTTAACTCTAAATTAAGAACTTTGTTTAGAGACTGGAGATCTACTTCCCTCCAAAGGGTAAATGAGGATAGCTCATGCAAACCTTCACCAAAGGTGGTTTGAATTTCTCAGGGTGCATTCTAGTATTTTATTTCAGGAGCTGGACAGCAGGTGCCTGAGGATTCTGTGTTTCTAGAACGTGCTGTATGTGCTATCTAAATGGTTCAAAATCAATCTTTAAATGGATTGTTCAAAACCCACTGCTGGACAAAAAAAAAAAAAGTTAAGTATTGAACAGCAGTTATAGCTGTGCTTGTATAAAATTATATACTTAAGCCCATACGGATACAGATCCTAGCAAGATGTCCAGGGTGGTTCCTGGCTAACTTAGCAAGAGTTAGTTGGAATGAAGGTCATTTTAATTTTCTTCTTCATAGTCTGTCTTCTTTAGATTTTTATAGCCTACATACATAACCATTTTAGCAAATTAGAAAATCACATAAGATCCCCTTCATGAAGTCAAACAGCACTTCCCGGAGAGTGTAGCACAGTCACGGATGCCTCAAATGAGGAGGTTGGAGCTCAGCATCTCACGGGTGGAGTTTTGAATGTGAACACTCCCCCCCCCATAAGATGAATACTTTGTATCCAGTGGGTAGCACAATGTTAGGAGGTGGTCAGAACTCTGGGAGGTTGGTCCTTTCTAGAGGGAGGAGGTCATGGAGGGCATATTTTTGAAGCACGTACCGAGACCTCTTTTTCTCTGCTTTTTTACGAAGAGGTAAACTGTCTCACCCCACAACATGTTCTTCACCACAGTGTTCTCCTGCACTATGGACCAGAAGCCATGAAGCCAGCCATCATGGGCTCATGCCTCTGAAACCATAGGCATAAAATGTCTCCTTCTAAGTTGTTTCTTCTAGGTATTTTGTAAGAATGAAACAAAGTGGCTAAAACAGAGGCATTTTTTTTCAGTCTTACTACAAACCAGACTGAAAGGTGCCTCCCACGGCATGCTGGCTCATGAAGACAGAGAGGCCAGGACAAAAGGTGAGGAGACCATGTTCATTGTGAGTTCAAGGCCAGCCTGGTCTACAGAGCTCATCCCAGGACAGTTAAGACCGTTAAACAAAGAAAACCTGTCTCAAACCCCCCCCCTCCCCCACACACACACACAAAGAATATGAACCAGCAAGGTTTAACTGAAGTGATCCCCTGACCGTGACCAGGTGCCATTTCAAGACCAGCGTTCAGGATGCTGCCATCCTGAACAGCCTTTCCCTGGTCCCGCACCTCCAATCCCCCTGCCTGTGAAGCTCTCTCCTGGTCCCCACCCTGTGTTGGCGCAGCCACACTCCACACTTACCTATTCAGCATGTTCGACTGGTAGATCCTCTTCTCGTGGGTGTTGTAACAGCTACTCTTGGGCTCAGGGATGAAACTGTGCTCGGACAGCATGTCGGAAGCAGCAGTGGTGATGATGGCAATCCCATCTCTCACCCTAGCAGGAAGGCCATAGTCCCATTCGTCATAGGACACAGAGATAAGCCCCGTGGGAAACTCGGCGGGCACAGTGTCTGTATCCCCAGCCACCAGACTAGGCACAATCCATGTGTAACCATAGCCGGTCAGCCCAACCGAGTTAGCTACTTCAAATATGTAGGTGGCTTCTTCCTTCGTGCAGTAGAGGAGGATGATGGGGCTTTGCAACTTCTTCAGCTGGTTCTGGATCTTCGAGTCGCCGTCGTCCAGAGACATGTCTAACAGGAGGACTTCCTCCAGTTCCCAGCCCACAAAGCTGTTCTCGATGGTGCTGCGGATCTTGTTCACAAAGTCCTGGTAGCCGGGGAAGTAGGTGGTGACGATGGAAAAGATGTACCAATCGTATTCTTCCATGATGTTGAGCATGACGGAAGCTTGCTGTTCAATGGACGGGCCGAACTGGAAGAACATGGAGGACTCGTCCTAGAGCAAAGTACAGGGGAAAAAAAAAAGAGAGAAATAGAAAAATCAAACAAAGATAGCCAGGGGATTCTGAATGGACTGCAGACAAAAGTTCAAGGTTGTCATATTTTTTTCATAAAATTTTTCATTTTCAAATTTTTCAGTTAAAAAAAAAGATTGAACATTTTTCAATTTCAAACATTTATAATAAATTTATCCCTAAGAGTATTTCCTGGCATTTAGGAAAGGAAACAGCATCAGTCTATAAATCTTTTTGTATGAACTCCTCAGGATCTTAGCTTAAGATAGCTCCTCAGAAGGAAACCCACTGATATTTGCACAGTAGAACATCAAATACTCAGAAAGCGGAAAGAAGAGTCCAATGCCTTGTGCCAGTCAGGTAAGCTGCCCACATGTACACAGTCACAGACAGATACACACACACACACATGCACACACGCTCGCCATTTCTCAAGGATGCTAAATTTCTAGGTCTGGAGACTTATATTATTCAGCACCGGGACGAATAAACTAAAGTACCGTGGATCTACCTTAGACATGTATACATGGCCAGTGTACATCCACTCACTCACAATACACCTGCTGCTTGGCTATGGAAACCGAAGAGAACATAAAGCGGCTAATATAGCAACCCCCACAGTATGGGAGCTTGAAGCCAGGGTCTCATATGCTCTGCTTTACCACTGAGTCCCCTCTCCTGTCCACTGAAAAAGGTCTGATATGGGTCTCACTCAGTTTCCCAGGCTGGACCTAGACTCACTCTATAGTCTCAGCAGGCTGTGAACTTGGAATCTTGATGCTTTGGACGTCTGAATAACTGAACTGACAGGTTTGTATCACCAGGCCAGGCTTACTAGCACTCTCTGTTAACTCAACCTGTTTTCTGACTGTTGCTCACATAACCAGATATGCAACTTAGAGCAAGGCTCACACAGTGCCTCTAAGCCATACATTAAAATACTGCTAGCTAGGCTCTTCATGTAGCTATGCTTGGTTTTAAAGCGACCTACATAAGAGGGCTTGTTTTCTAACCCATATAATGCCACAGATCTTGGACTGGTCTGTGTGCCACACAGACACACACACGCACAAACATGCATACACATGAGCGCAAACACACACACACACACACACACACACACACACACACACACACACA